>NC_139512.1:158829435-159006935 GCF_947247035.1 Vipera ursinii
TAGGAAGCTTCCTATCTCTTCTCTTAAACTCTCTCACAATTTACCTCATCATTGCTGGAAATCATATTTCTAACTTTTTCAATGTACAGATTTGACACCCAATTGAACTTCTTTATTTTGCCTAGAAAGATTCTACCCACTTGCTCCTTTATTTATTTCTCTATTGAAACTTTCTGGATTATTTATGGATTATTGTACTGATTGTGTAAGACACCTTGTCTGATTATGTCCCACCGAACCATCTTCAACTCCTAACAACCACATGAGTTTCTCCATAATGATCTATCCCTAGCCTGTTCTTTAAAGTCTCCCAATGGCACACTCATCACCACCATAAGGACAACTTTTTGGTAATCAGTGTATTGTGTAAGGTATTGTTGGAAGGAAAAGGTCTGGTTTGCTCTCTTTAACTGGGAAGATGAAGTCAGTGTGATGGGAAAGCGAGCTGCTTGGAAAGGAGGTTTCTTTATTTTGGAAGCCAGAAACTGCAGTTACAGCATTGGGTTCTGGGTCAGCTGACAACCTGGTCTGGTGAGTGAACAGAGTGAAAAGTCTGGTGAGCGAACAAACTTTTATATTATTTTGGGGCTGTGTGATTGAAATTTCTGGACTTGTTGGAAATATTTTCAAGTGTGTGTCTTTCATTATTCTAATTGTGATGGCTTGGTTTCTATTGTGGCTGGGAGGTGATGCACTGTCCTTGAGGTTGGGGTGGGAATGCAGATTTTAAGTGTCTTTTATCTCTTTGCTTTTTAATCTGATCAATTCCAGCCTTTTGTGGAGTCTGTAGCCGAAGGCATTTTGTTTATGAATGGAACAGTTTGTGAAACTAAATATCCGTTCCCAGGAGCCAGCTGCTTGAGTGGTTTTACTTCAGGGAAGCCTTTTCTCTTCCAGGTTGGAGGGTGGTGGGGGCCATTACTTTGCTAATATGGGGGCTTTCTTATAAAAGGGGTGGGGTAGGGATTCTCCCTACAATATCCTTAGGGCTCTTTGGTTTTAAAAAATATTTATGAATAATTTAAATTATGGCATAGTAATTTAAGAGTCACTTTTGTAGAAAGGAGTATTATTGCTTTATCCTGATGTGACTGAGATAAAAAATATCTGATCCTATAAATCTGAAAATCCACAGGCATCAGCAAAATGAAGGAATTATTCCATCTGCACTAAAATCTTGTAAAAAAAAACTTAAGGCAGAAATGTGGATGAATGCCTAGTGTTGGAGGAAAAATATTCTGATTAATTTGGGTTTTTAAATACCCTTGATCTATCATTACTTCTTTTTACCTGAAGAGACATTTTATTTTCTATTTGATACTGTTTATAGGAATCCAGTTTCCTGTTATCACCCACTTCATCATTAACAGTTTGTTGTTTAGAAGTGAACAAAAACATTTCTGCAAGAGCAGCTGTGCATTTTCTATTTTCTTTTAAAATTATTTATGAGCATTGCAGAACTAAGCTCAAACTGAGTCTCCTTTGCCTATTTTATTCATCTCTAACTCTCCCAAACCACCCTGCCCTTTGCTGCCTGCATTTCTCAGACTTGAATCATTCTTAATAGCCTTTTTTCAGCCGTAGAGTCCCTTGCGAGTAAACACACTTTAACCACTTTTTTGGTGAAATTGATGAGAAGTAGAAGAAAACACTGCATATTGTAGTGTATTTCCAGGACAACCTTTTTTTTACCAAACTAGCTTGAATTGTGACCAAATTCTGCCAGATTTTATTAATGAAAAGGTGTTTTTTTAATCCAGTTGTATAGGACTTTCTTACTTAGACTGTGCAAAAGTACGTGGAGCAAATAATTTATTTACATGAATAGATACACACCACCCCCTTCCCCTCACAGACAATTCAAAAGCAAAAAGGGGATCTGGACTATGTAGAGGTGCCCATGTAACAGTTACCAGTAACTCCTTAAAGAAGCTTTTCATTGACTTATGTAGCAGCTGCTAGTCATTCCCAGGCAAATACAGATTGGATTTGTCTTCGGATCCAGATTGTTGCACACTGTAATTACTCATTTACTTGGGCACCATTCTGAAGTACCTTTTCTTGAAAAGACCCAGTGAAATTGTGAAATAAACTTTTTTTTGGGGGGGGAGGGAAATAATGGTACAAAAAGGAGGTACCATGGCAGAAAAACCCTCCCCCAGATGACACTTTCTACTGATGGGATGAAGAGCATGCTGCTCCTTCTGGATCTAATGGTGTAGTGTATGCTGGCATAGCATACACGTGTGACAGCTGAATAAGGAGACGCAGAGCTGGACAGCTCCGTGCAGGAATGTATTGTCTTTGCTTATGGGGGAAGGGGTGTAGTGTATGCTGGCATAGCATACACGTGTGACAGCTGAATAAGGAGACGTGGAGCTGGACAGCTCCGTGCAGGAACAGTGTTCAGCGGGAAAGCCGGATTTAAAAGGATTGGCTGCCCAGCAGGTGGGAAACCTGAGTTTAAACCTATTGGCCAGGCATTCACCTGGCCAGGTATAAAAATAGGCAGGTAACCTTTGTTCCCCAGATCAGACCACGCTTTCCTCCTAATAAAGGCTTTGTACACCTGACGTCTGTGTCTCATCGATCCGCGAACCCGACGTAACAAATGGGATGGGTGGAAACCACTGGGGGGAGGCAGTCCAGTAAATAATCCAGCCCCAAGACATGAAGACCTTTAAAGGTGATTACCAGCACCTTGAACTGTACACAGAAGCAGACCAATAACCAATACAGTTCACAAAGCAGAAGTGTCGCATGTGCCCAATGACTAGCACTCATAATTGTTTGCATCACCACATTTCGAGCCAGTTGAAGCTTGCAAATACTTTTCAATGGCGGCCCCATGTAGAGTAGTTCAACTGGATGGGGATTACAGTATCAGTGACTGTGAGTAGAGCCTCCTGGTCAAGGAATGGGTGCAACTGACATACAACAGAAGCTGTGCAAAGGCTGTCTTGGCAACAGCTGCCATCTGAGACACAAGTTCAGGAAGATTCCCAAAATGTACACATGATCTATCAAGGGTGGTACAATCCTATCCAGAACAAGAGAAGCTTGATCCCAAGAACCAGGAGGTCCTAAAATCCAAAGCCACTCAGTCTTATTAGGGCTGAACCTTGTTGTTCTCCATTCAGATGCCAACAGCTTCCAGACACTGGGACAGGAAGGAAATTAGTTTTTTTTTCTGCCACATCATCAGATTTTCTTCAGACAAGACAGTAATTCTCTTAAATTCTGGTTGTGTTATCTTCAGATGAATACCGAAAATTTGGTTTTTAATGTCCATGAATCATAAAGAACCCATGATTATTAGTGGCAGATAATTTTGATTTCCTAGCAATATAGTGAATGGCAATTATGTGCTGGCAGCTAGGAGATGCTTCATTCATTCATTCATTCAGCTATTTACTTTTGGAAGCTGGAGCCCCAGGTAGATGGGTGTGTGTGTGTGATTTATTAGAATCTCCTTGGTTTGAGAGAGGTGATGGAGGTTTTTTTGTTCCACTTTAGTTCTTTTGTATCTTACCAGAAATGAGCAAGAAACTACATCATTTATGCTTCATGCTTGTCACCAAATGTTAAGCACTTGATTTGGAGAAGATCTGGAAGGCGTCCTTAGAGCAGAGTAACAAACCTGAAGGTGTGTTCAAGCAAAAGCATTGAAAAGGCTTCCAGAGACAACTGCTGTGCTTTTTATGATTGATGATTTTCATGGTTTTTAAAATGCTTTTATGCTGCAAGCTGCCTAGAGTCATTGGATATGAAATGAGTGGCAAATAAATTTCAAGATAGCTAGGTAGCTAGGTAGCTAGGTAGCTAGGTAGATAGATAGATAGATAGATAGATAGATAGATAGATAGATAGATAGATAGATAGATAGATAGATAGATAGATAGATAGATTCTGAATGATACAGACAGGTATTCTTATCATAATCCTTAATTGCAACTATCCAAATAGAAATCAAATGGACAATCATGATTTTTACTGGGGACATAAATGCATCATGAGTTGAATTAATCCACCTGCTCATTGATCCCTCTTTTCTAAAGGGTTTCATTAAAAAACACCCTAATTTTTACTTAGTTCCAATGAGGCTAGGACAGATAAATAATTTGAAGGGTGGGTGGGTGGGGGTTAGAATTATATTTTCAATAGAAGAGATAAGATATCCTCAGACTGGTGAGTACTAAATTTCAGCCAGCAGCTCCTAGGATGTTCTCCCATGTCGCTCTTCCAAAACTTTCACCTGGCTTTCTATGCAACCTAGAAATTACAATAATTGAAAAGACATTTTGAAGAGAAAGGATTAGCTTTATGCAATGAACTAACCACCCAGAGCACTCATCTCACCAAGCCAGCGTGGCATGATTTTTGCTCCCTAAGCAGATGTTAAATAGGAACTAATAATTTACTGAGTGGTTGTCCATCTGGTCTTATTTCTTCCAGACTGCCTGGATTCATCACAATAAATATATATGGCAAAATAAAAGATACTGTGAGATCCCAGATAGCTGGCAAACCAAAAAAGCAAGAAACACCTGGATTTCCAAGGGGGGTCTTTAGTGTTAGTTGGAGTTAGAAGCATAATCTTGAAAACTGCGCGAGTAAATTCCCAAGCAGACTTATAACCTGGCAATTAAGATCAGCCTGCCTGAAAACATGTCTATGCCACATCCTACATCTGAACTGGGTTGCCTCTTCTCACAAAAACTCACCTCCTCCACCCTGCCTGCCTGCATCCCACAGAGCATCTCATTCACACAAGCAGTCTTATTTTTTGCAACATCCTGTCCCCACCACTATCTTATGGGATTTACTTCCATGGTATATGTTCTATTTATGGTATAATCGTGATCAGTGTGAACTGTCGAGCTGGATGTTTTCAAATAAATTCCCATTTCCAGGATACAGAGGTTATATATTTCCTTTTGGTGACATTAGTTTTTCCTTAGGTCTTGGTGCTAGCTTCACTTCTCCACTGTTTCTTCAGCTTCATTTGAGACAAGAGATTGGTTGACATAGGAACCGTCACCCAGCTTGGATAAATCTTTTTTGATTTCATCTTTCATAATAGAACACCTTACTAGGTCTTCCATCTTGCCCTCAATGATCTTCTTCTCCCTCAATCTTCTTCGTTCATCCTTGAGTTTCCTCTCCTTCACCTTGAAGATGAGTTGTGGTGGTGCAGTGGTTAGAATGCAGTATTACAGGTTGACTCTGCCTATAGCCTGGAGTTCGACCCTCGCCGGCTCAAGGCTGACTCAGCCTTCCATCCTTCTGAGGTGGGTAAAATGAGTACCCAGATTGTTGGGGGCAATATGCCAACTCTGTAAACCTCTCCGAGAGTGCTATAAAACACTATGGAGCAGTATATAAGTCTAAGTGCTATTACTATTAAGATTACCCTTTGTGTGCTGAGATATTTGACTTTCACATAAGCATTTCCATTAGTAGCTTTCTTCTAGACCATTTCCCATGAGTTTCAAAGCCTGGGTTAATTATTACTATAAATGCACTCTCTGTTGTGATTCAGGGTCAGCCTGTGGGTTCGGCAGTTTGGTCGGACGACTCAGAGGAGGAGGGGGGTGTTGAAGACCTTGCTGAGGGGGTTGAAGATCTTGCTGATGATAGCCCTCAGCCAGGCCCCTCCCATTTGGTCACCACGGAGACTCAGCTGTGTGAGCCTGACAGTGTGGATGAAGATGACCCACAGCTGGCCCTGTTCAAGGACGCCCGACGCAGGAGGCAGTCAATTAGGAGTAAACAGAGGAAGGCAATGGGGCTTCTCGGAAGGAGGCAGAGAGAAGCCACACCCTGAACTCTATATAAGGGGAATGTCTGGGAGGGCTGGTTTGCTGAAGGCAACCGCTCGGATGGCTCATGTTTCTTAAAGCTCCTGTTTCTTGGTTCGTGTCTTGTTTGTTTTTGTAGCTATAAATTTGGCAGGCGTAATTCCAGCCTCTTGCCGGTTGTAAAGGGGTTGTCCCTGCCTTTTCTGCAGGGCCGGTAGCAGGCTGGTACAGAACACTCTCCTGCTTCTTTGCAGGTATGTCTGTCTCCATTAGCTACTGCAGGGTGGGAAACATTTGCCTTCACCTTATTGTAATGATCTTTTCTCCTCCTTAAATTTCTCAAGACGTCATCCCCTGTTCTCACATGTTCTCCCTGTAGTGTACCTTGATCTTTTTGGCTTTCACTATGATATAATTAATCATGCAACTTTCCACTCCTTTGGCAAAGTTCAATCCTTTCTTCTATGTGTGTCTATAATATGCAGAGAGAGAGCTTCATTTCTTAAAAAAAATATTGAGTACTTTCTTTAAAATGACAGAAAATGTCTCACGCTATGATTAAAAAGGGAAGAAAGCAATTTTCTTATTTGAAAAGAAATATGGACTGTTACTGTGTTTCCTTTATACATTTTTAGGTTTTTTTTATTTTTGTTCTTCAATAACTGCCTAAGGGAAAGATCCAAGACATTGATTTTTCTTGTTTTCAGATAAAACATGCTATGATTTTTTATAAATATATAAAGCTGTTTAGGGTGAACTGTTATTTATTTATTTATTTATTTATTTATTTATTTATTTATTTATTTATTTATTTATTTAATTTCTATACCGCCCTTCTCCCGAAGGACTCAGGGCGGTGAACAGGGCAATACATAAAACAAGATACAAAAATTAAAAGTTATTAAAAAGTAATTAAACAGTGCCCATAATAAATTAATACAGATTAACAGTTAAAATCCATTTATAAAATCCAACCCCATCCCATCAGGCCAGGCCAGCTTGTTCAAAGAGATGGGTTTTAAGATCGCGCTGGAAGGAGCGGAGATCGGGCGCCATCCGGAGGTCGACCGGAAGATGTTTCCAAAGATCTGGTGCACCCACAGAGAACACCCTCCCCCTGGGGGCCACCAGTCGGCATTCTTTGACCGGTGGCACCCTGAGGAGGCCCTCTCTGTGGGAGCGTACTGGGTGGAGGTAAGTTGATGCCGGCCGCAGGTGCTCCCCAAGGTATTCCAGACCCATGCCATGTAGGTCATTACCAACACCTTGAATCTCACCCGGAAGACAACTGGTAGCCAATGCAGCTCGCGGAGCAGAGGTGTGACATGGGAGTGTCGGGAAACTCCCAACACAACTCTCGCGGCTGCATTCTGTACCAGTTGGAGCCTCCGAGTGGTCTTCAAGGGTAGCCCCATGTAGAGAGCGTTGCAGTAGTCAAGACGAGAGGTCACGAGCGCGTGAGTGACCGTACGTAGGGCATCCCGGTCTAGATTTGCTGAGGTAGGATAAATATAACTAAAGCAGGACAACAAACTAGCATTGTTCCTTCTTATCAGTTAAACAGGGTAGGCAACCTCGGCTCTTTTATGGCTCATGGACTTCAACTCCCAGAATTCTAGGAGTTGAAGTCCATGAGTCATAAAAGAGCCAAGGTTGCCTACCCCTGATTAAGAGCTGGTGGAGATACAAAACCTGCAGCAAAATATGAAATACAGGTAGCCCTTGACCTATGACCACAAATGAGCCCAAAATTTCTGTTGCTGAGTGAGACATTTGTTAAGTGAGTTTTGCCCCACTTTATGACCTTTCTTGACACAGTTGTTAAGTGAATCACTGCATTGATAAGTTAGTAACCTGGTTGTTAAATGAATCTGGCTTGCCCATTGACTTTGCTTGTCAGAAAGTTGCAAAAGCTGATCGCATGACCCCAGGATGCTGCAACGGTCTTAAATATGAATCAGTTGCCAAGCATATGAATTTTGGTCACATGACCATAGGGATGCTGCAACGGTCTTAAATATGAATCAGTTGCCAAGCATCTGAATTTTGGTCACATGACTATGGGGAGGCTGCAAAGGTTGTAACTGTGAAAAATGGTCATAAGTCACTTTCTTCAGGGCCAGTGAAACTTTGAATGGTCACTAAATGAACTGCTGTAAGTTGAGGACTACCTGTATAACTGAAACAGGACAGAAAATAACTAATATTGTTTCTTATCAGTTAAGAGCGGTTGGAGATACAAAACCTGCAGCAAAACATGAAATAGCGCTCTAATCAATTAACTACATGTGGCTGTTTGGATTCTTCCCTATACAGTTCCTTATGGTGGCTCTGGGATTTATAAAGCGGTCCTTTACCTCTTAGCTCAGAAAGAAGCTCTTTACTCTAAAATTGTTCCTCTATGATAAGGTATAATCTAAGACAGAAGATTTTCATTGAAATGAATGTTTGGAGAAACGATTTCCAGACGATACACCTGTTAAAGCAATGGGATGGGAGTTGGGGAGAAGAGGGATGATTTTTACAAGAAACTCTGATTATGATCAATTAATATGGAATCCGCTGAAAACTAAATGGGCAATATCACCAATCCTGCAGCAGAGTGGCTAGTGATACTAGGTGGTTCCTCTTTATGCTCTGTAAAGCTTAAGCGATTTCTACCTCACCAGGTAGAATATGTTTTTCCATGTGACAGACCAATCCTGCTCATTCTCAGTATCCTGTTTTTGTCTCACCAGGTTCAAAATAGTAATTAATGAGAAATCCATATTTTCATGCAGCTCAGCATGAAAATGATTCTTGACTCTTGACTCTTTCCATGCATATTTGATGCCTTGATGTTGTTGTTAGTTGTGAAGTCGTGTCTGACCCATTGCAACCCCATGGACAACGTTCCTCCAGGCCTTCCTGTCCTCTACCATCTTCTGGAGTCCATTTAGGCTCACGCCTACTGCTTCAGTGACTCCATCCAACCACCTCATTCTCTGTCGTTCCCTTCTTCTCTTGCCTTCAACCTTTCCCAGCATTAGGCTCTTCTCCAGAGAGGCCTTCCTTCTCATTAGGTGGCCAAAGTATTTGAGTTTCAACTTCAGGATCTGGCCTTCTAAAGAGCAGTCAGGGTTGATCTCCTCTAGGACTGACCGGTTTGATCACCTTGCAGTCCAAGGGACTCACAGGAATCTTCTCCAGCACCATAGTTCAAAGGCCTCAATTCTTTGGCGCTCAGCCTTTTTTATGGTCCAACTTTCACAGCCATACATTGCAACTGGGAAGACCATAGCCTTGACTATGCGCACTTTTGTTGGCAGGGTGATGTTTCTGCTTTTTAGTGTGCTGTCTATATTTGCTATGGCTTTCCTCCCGAGGAGCAAGTGTCTTTTAATTTCTTGGATGCAGTCCCCATCTGCAGTGATGTTGGAGCCCAGGAAAATAAAATCTGTCACTACCTCCATTTCTTCCCCATCTATTTGCCAGGAATTGAGAGGGCCAGATGCCATGATCTTGGTTTTCTTAATGTTAAGCTTCAAGCCAACTTTTGCACTCTTCTTCTTCACCTGCAACAAGAGGCTCTTTAGCTCCTCTTCACTTTCTGCCATTAGAGTGGTATCATCTGCATATCTTAGGTTGTTGATATTTCTCCCGGCAATCTTAATTCCAACTATTGATTCATCTAGCCCTGCCTTTCTCATGATATACTCTGCATATAAGTTAAACAGGCAGGGTGACAGTATACAGCCTTGCCAGATTCCTTTCCCAATTTTGAACCAATCAGTGGTTCCGTGTCCAGTTCTCACTGTTGCTTCTTGACCCACATATAGGTTTCTCAAGAGACAAATAAGATGGTCTGGTACTCCCATCTCTTTAAGAACTTGCCACAGTTTGTTGTGATCCACACAGTCAAATGCTTTAGCATAGTCAATGAAGTAGAAGTAGATGTTTTTCTGGAATTCCCTAGCTTTCTCCATGATCCAGCGTATGTTGGCAATTTGATCTCTAGTTCCTCTGCCTCTTTGAAATCCTGCCTGCACTTCTGGTAGTTCTCAATCCACATACTGCTGGAGTCTACCTTGTAGGATTTTAAGCATAACTTTATAAGCATGTGAAATGAGTGCAATGGTGCGATAGTTTAAACATTCTTTGGCACTGCCTTTCTTTGGAATTGGAATGTAAACTGATCTTTTCCAATCCTGTGGCCACTGTTGAGTTTTCCAAATTTGCTGGCAAATTGAGTGTAGCACTTTTACTGCATCGTCTTTTAAGATTTTGAATAGCTCAGCTGGAATACTGTCACCTCCACTAGCTTTGTTGTTACTCAGTTTTTCTAAGGCCAATTTCACTTCACGTTCTAGGATGTCTGGCTCAAAGTCAGTGACCACCTGATTGTGGTTATCAGGGACATTAAACTCGTTCTTGTATAATTCTTCTGTGTAATTTTACCACCTATTCTTAATCTCTTCTGCCTCTGTTAGGTCCCTGCCATTTTGGTCCTTTATCATGCCCATTTTTGCATGAAATGTTCCCTTCATCTCTTCCATTTTATTGAAGAGATCTCTGGTCCTCCCTATTCTATTGTTTTCTTTTATTTCTTTGCACTGTTCATTTAAGAAGGCATTCTTATCTCTTCTAGCTATTTTCTGGAATTCTGCATTCAATTGGGTGTATCTTTCTTTTTCTCCCTTGCCTTTCGCTTCCCTCCTG
The DNA here is from genome assembly GCF_947247035.1 of Vipera ursinii. Taxonomy (NCBI): domain Eukaryota; kingdom Metazoa; phylum Chordata; class Lepidosauria; order Squamata; family Viperidae; genus Vipera; species Vipera ursinii. The sequence goes on from NC_139512.1 coordinate 158,839,935, forward strand.
TCCTCAGTTATTTGCAAAGCTTCCTCAGACAGCCATTTTGCTTTCTTGCATTTCTTTTTCTTTGGAATGGTTTTAGTTGCTACCTCTTGTACAATGTTGCAAACCTCCGTCCATAGTTCTTCAGGCACTCTGTCTATCAGATATAATTCCTTCAATCTATTTGTCACCTCTACTGTATATTCAACAGGGATATGATTTAATTCATACCTAAGTGGCCTAGTGCTTTTCCCTACTTTCTTTAATTTAAGCCTAAATTTTGCAACAAGAAGCTCATGGTCTGAGCCACAGTCAGCTCCTGGTCTTGTTTTACTATATAGGACTTCTCCATCTTTGGCTGCAGAGCACACAGTCAATCTGATTTTTGTGTTGACTGTCTGGTGATGTCCATGTGTAGAGCCGTCTCTTGGGTTGTTGGAAAAGAGTGTTTGCTATGACCATCGTATTCTCTTGACAAAATTCTATCAGCCTGTGCCCTGCTTTATTTTGTACTCCGAGGCCAAACTTGCCTGTTATTCCGGTTATCTTTTGGCTTCCTACTTTAGCATTCCAATCCCCCATGATGATAAGGACATCATTTTTTGGTGTTAGTTCTATAAGGTGCTGTAGGCATCATAGAACCGGTCAATTTCATCCTCTTCAGCACTGGTGGTTGGGGCATAGACTTGGACTACTGTGATATTGAATGGTTTGCCTTGGATTCGAACTGAGATCATTCTGTCATTTTGAGGATTGTATCCTAGTATTGCTTTTCCAACTATGAAGGCTACTCCATTTCTTTTGGGTGATTCTTGCCCGCAGTAGTATACCCATTCCTGTCCATTTTAGTTCGCCGATTCCTAAGATGTCGATGTTCAGTCTTGTCATCTCTTGTTTGACCATGTCCAGCTTGCCTTAATTCATGGATCTTACATTCCAGGTTCCTATGGAGAAAAAATCTTTACAGCATCGAACTTTCCTTTCACCACCAGACACATCCACAGCTGAGCGTCCTTTCGGCTTTGGCCCAGTCGCTTCATTCTTTCTGGCACTACTAGTACTAGTCCTCTGCTCTTCCCCAGTAGCATATTGGACGCCTTCCGACCTGAGGGGCTCATCTTCCAGCGTCATATCGTTTTGCCTTTTGGTACTGTCCATGGGGTTTTCATGGCAAAGATACTGGAGTGGGTTGCTATTTCCTTCTCCAGTGGATCACATTTTGTCAGAACTCTGCCTGCATGGCATAGCTCATAGCTTCATTGAATTACTCAAGCCCCTTCGCCACGACAAGGCAGTAATCCATGAAGGGGATTTGGTGCCTTAAAAGACCCTAATTGCCCCTCTTTGCACACAGGGCTCCATATTAGGCTTCTCATATCTCACATCCAGAAAGAGCACTATCAGCATCACAATAGTGTGGCAGCTGTGCTTCCTGGAAGCTAAGAAAGTTAGTCCTCTTTTCAGCAGGCACACCTTAGCTACTGTCTGCCATCTGCCTTATGAGCCGGCAGACAACCGCAGGAGACAGAGACAGCTGTTTCCTACAATGCGGATAACATCAGGACTCTCTTAAAGGCTTTGCAAGGTGGGTAAACAGTTTCAGCAAAGTGTTGCAAATTTCCCTCTTCAATTGCTATTATACATTGCACCAATACAAAATGATTGTGTTCAGGATTTTGGGGTGATTTTTGCTCAGTGCAGTTCTAGAACGGTTATTTCTGTATTTTTAGCAGAATGTCCCTTAAGTAAGAAATCATTTTCTGCAACAAAGAGATCTTGTTAGATGCCACAATAATAACTGCATTTAATTTATATTGGAAAGCAAAGTAACAGAGGCACACTGTTCTGGCCTGTAAGATACTAGGTATTCTGCGGAATGTACTCCCGATATTAGAAAAACCTAGATAAACATGTATTTTAAGAAGAGATGCCAACTGATTTTTTAAAAATGCAATCATTTCATCCTACTCCTAATTGTCAAGTTACTTGTCCATTTTTCTAACCTTTCCATGTTATGATTGTTTAAACAAGTCTTCCTTTTACAGAATAATAATAATAAAAATGCTCTGAAAAGTTGTAGTATTTTCCTCTTGCAAATCTTTAAATGTGGTCCTCACCTATCAATAAAATATGTCATTACAAGCCCAGGATTCTGTAACATGCTGAAACGTAGCATCATAAGTATTGGTAAAACATTCCTTTTGTACTTTATCTCAATTTTTGATGTAATTTTGATAGCCACTACATCTCTCTTACCAACCCAAATGTAAAAAGATAGCAACAAGTTAAAAGACATTCCTTAATACCTTATGGATAAGGCTGCTGCCTAGAAAGCTGTTTTTTCCCCCCACCAGTACAGCAGTTTCAAAATTTACTCACTTTTAATTTAATTTAATTTAATTTATTAATATTTCTATACCGCCCTTCTCCTGAAGGACTCAGGGCGGTGTACAGGGCAAGAATAAAACACAGAGTTACAAAAATTAAAAGGTAATTAAATACATGCCCATAAAAACAGTTGATACATAATAAAAACCCCAATAAAATAATAGTAAAAACCCCACCAATCCCCCCTCAGGCCAGGCCAGCTTGTTCGAACAGGTATGTTTTCAGATCGCGGCGAAAGGAGCGAAGATCGGGCGCTGTCCGGAGCTCAACCGGTAATTGGTTCCATAGTTCCGGGGCGCCCACAGAGAAAGATCTCCCCCTGGGGGCCACCAATCGACATTCTCTGACCAGTGGCACCCTGAGGAGTCCCTCTCTGTGGGAACGCACAGGGCGGAGGGAAGTTGATGCCGGCAGCAGGTGTTCCCTAAGGTACTCCGGACCCCTGCCATGTAGGGCTTTAAACACCATTACTAGTACCTTGAATCTCACCCGGAAGACAACTGGTAACCAATGCAGCTCACGGAGCAGAGGTGTAACGTGGGAGTATCGGGAGACTCCCAACACAACTCTCGCGGCTGCATTCTGTACCAGTTGGAGCTTCCGGGTGGTCCTCAAGGGCAGCCCCATGTAGAGAGCGTTGCAGTAGTCCAGACAAGAGGTCACGAGCGCCTGAGTGACCGTGCATAAATCATCCCGGCTTAGATAGGGCCGCAACTGGCGCACCAGGCGAACCTGGGCGAAAGCCCCCCTAGTCACAGCTGCTATATGGTCTTCCAAAGTGAGCCGTGAATCTAGGAGGACTCCCAAGTTGCGAGCCCTATCTACGGGGGGTAATAGTTCACCCCCCATAGCAAGAGGTGGAATGTCCGAATAAACCCGGGATGAAGGTATGCAAAGCCACTCAGTCTTGTCGGGGTTGAGTTGAAGTCTGTTCCTCCCCATCCAGACCCAAACTGCCTCCAGGCAACGGGACATCACGTTGAGGGCATCACTGGGGTGGTTTGGGGTCAAAAGGAAAAGCTGGGTATCATCAGCGTACTGATGATACCCAACTCCAAAGCCACGAATGATCTCACCCAGCGGTTTCATGTAGATGTTGAACAGGAGAGGCGAGAGGACCGACCCCTGAGGAACTCCACAAACAAGAGACCTCGCGGTCGACCTCTGCCCTCCTGTCAACACCGACTGCGAACGTCCCTGGAGATAGGAGGAGAACCACTGTAATACCGTGCCTCCCACTCCCAATCCCCTGAGACGCCGCAGCAGGATACCATGGTCGATGGTATCAAAAGCCGCTGAGAGGTCTAATAGGACTAGAACAGAGGAATGTCCCCTGTCCCAAGCCCTCCAGAGATCATTCACCAGCGCGACCAATGCCGTCTCCGTGCTGTACCCGGGCCTGAAACCCGATTGGTACGGGTCTAGATAATGCGCTTCATCCAGGACCAAAGGGAGCTGATGCGCCACCACACTCTCAACAACCTTCGCAAGAAAGCGAAGGTTGGAGACCGGACGAAAGTTGTTCAATACAGCTCGGTCCAGGGCAGGCTTCTTGAGGAGAGGCCTCACCACCGCCTCTTTCAAGACGGCAGGGAAGCTACCCTCACTCAAAGAAGCGGATATAACTGCCTGGAACCAGCTGCGTGTCCTCTCCCGGGCTGCATAAACCAGCCAGGAAGGGCACGGGTCCAATAAACATGTGGTGGAGCTCAGCCTCCCCATAATCCTGTCCACTTCCTCCGGAGTCACAGAATCAAACTCCTCCCAGGTAATATCGACAAGACCGCCCGTGGCCTGATCGCCAGACTCTGCCCAGTCAGAGTCCAAGCCGGTCCGAATCCGAGCGATTTTGTCTGACAGATGTTGGTTAAACTCCTCAGCACGACCCTGCAAGGGTTCCTCCCTCACCTCCTGATTAAGGAGGGAGCGAGTCACCCTAAACAAGGCGGCCGGGCGATTATCTGCAGACGCGATAAGGGTAGCGAAGTGATTAGACCTCGCCACCCTTATCGCAGCGAGATAAGACCTAATATGGGTTCTTAGTCGCAATCGATTGGATTCGGATCGGCTGGATCTCCAACCGCTCTCTAGGCCCCGTCTCCGATGCTTCATCTCCCGGAGCTCCGCGGAAAACCATAGAGCTCGACGGGATCTGCACCGGGTCAGGGGCCGCAAGGGTACAACTCGGTCAAGAGCCTCAGTGGCTGCCCTTTCCCAGGCTTCCACTAAGGCATCTGCCGAGCTGTGAGCAAAGGAGGCAGGTGGGGACCCCAGCGCTGCCTGAAACCTCTCGGGATCCATTAGGCGGGATCCACTTTTAACCATTAGCATTTTAACTAATGGCATGCAAGACTGCTAAGAAGGAGAAAGGGACAAAGATACACACAGCGCTTGTGACCTGGAGCCACCTCATATCTGAAAAACTGAAGGTTTGTGTGTCATAGGCTTTGAGCTCCATGTTGAACTACTAAGGTACTAACACTTATATTTGTTGATATGAGTGAACTAATAATACCAACATTTATTTATTTCATATATAAAATCACCCACAGTGTGGATATGTGACAGCATGAAAAAGAGATTCTCCCAGTTTAATGCTGAATTGAAAGAATAACTAAGAGCAGTTGTGTGAATACTTCATTAAACCAAGCCTCCCCTTCTTAAATCTCATGAAGTTTAGCTCTCTTAATTATAATTAACTTTTTATTATATAGATTCCAGAGGCACATCATGATCTCTTTGAAAGAAATTACTGAAAACTAGTGAATTCTAACTTTAGAGTTGGAAACCAGTTTTTTAAAAAGCATGAATTCCAAAAATAAGAAAACAACAAGGACAATATAGTGTAAATGTGGGATTTGTTGGAGAGTAGTAAGAAGATCAGAAGGTCGATCAGAAGGTCGGCAGTTTGGCGGGTCGAATCCTGAGTGCCGCGTAGCAGAGTGTGCGCCTGTTACTCGTCTCAGCTTCTGCCAACCTAGCAGTTCGAAAGCACGTAAAAATGCAAGTAGAAAAATAGGGACCACTACGGTGGGAAGGTAACAGCGTTCCGTGCGCCTTTGGCATCTAGTCATGCCGGCCACATGACCACGGAGACGTCCTCGGACAAGCGCTGGCTCTTCGGCTTTGAAACGGAGATGAGCACCGGCCCCTAGAGTCGGAAACGACTAGCAAGCACGTGCGGGAGAACCTTTACCTTTAGTAAGAAGAAGCCAGGCCTCACTGTAAGCCCTATAAGGCAGACCAGCCTAAGAACCCACATGACATCATGCACACCAAAATCTACTTTTATTTGAATAGTTACAAACCTAGTGTGCTTCTTTCCTTCCTCTTTTATATTAATGAGAATTAAGTGGAGGGCTTGTCTGAGTTGTTTCACAATCCCTTTCTTGGCCTGGCCTCAAGTTTCAATTATCTGATTGTTGCCTTGGTTGCAGACCTTTCCTTTGTTCTTCAAGAGCATTCTCTTTATTCAATATAGTCACTAAGAAGAGCTTCAATCTTTATCTCAATATTAGCAAAAAGCATGTTCTGGAGAAGTTCTTCAAGTTCTAAAGAAATATATGGAAGGATAAGTAAAAAATTGAACTTTCCAGAGTATGTGGGTTTTATTATACAGTATCTGACAGAAACTAACCACTATATTCCATGATACAACTTTCATACCAGCTATCAACTGTCAAGGTGGGAGTATCATAATTTGGAGACATTTTGCTGCCTCAGGACCTGGATGATTTATTATTGAAGGAAGTATGAAATCTGTGTTATTATCAAAGAATTCTACAGGACAATATCAGGTTGTCTGTTCATTAGCTGACGCACAAGTGGGTCCTGCAGCAAAACCACAGTCCACAAACATTTCAAGCTAGTCCATAAGCAAATGGATGAAGAAATTTATTTTTTGCTTGGGTTATTTAATAAACAATGTGATATATTTGGCCAGTTGTTCCACTATCATCTATAAATTAAAATTTCATTACACATAGGAATAATTACAATTCAGATTTTTTTTTTAAACCCGCAGGTATGGCCACTTACCCAAATTTAATTTAATTTTTAATGGCAAAATCTGCAATATACTGTAGCTAAATTTAGCAAGATCTTTGTATTTACACATGATGCTTTCCAATATTTAAATAATTTTTTAAAAATTGAGAGTTCTTTAGTCATTCAAAGCTATTTTTACTTTTTGACATTTATGACATAGTGTAAAAACATGTAGACTTATCCATCATGTAAAAAGGTTGTTAATCACTGCTAACCATTCCCATTAAGAACTGGAAATACCAAGGATTGAACTAATGAGTTGGCCTAAGGAACTGAGATTGACAATCACCTGTTAAGGTCTATCAAACAGCTAGGGAGCAAAATCCTGATCCTTTTCTATTTTAAGGCAACTCTAAAGCTAAAATCTCTCTTGAATTTACCTCAGTAATTTCATGGAATTATAATTTTCCTGGGACCAAAATTGAACCTGATATTCCATAGTGATCCCTATACAAATATCAACAGATCCAATCGTATTTAAAAGAAGAGATATGGTTGACCAGATACTGCCATTTGATGAGTAATAATGGATTTATTTAATGCATATGTCAAAAGTTGTAATATTTTAAGAAAGATAAAAATCACAGTGACTCACAATAGGCCTCTTCAAATTTTGCAGTGCCATAAATACCAACATTTCTGATAGGATTGGCCTTTCTCATCACCCTTATATTAGGAATCTGCTCTAAATCACACAAATTACTAAAGCTACATTGAAAATCTTACAAAATGTTGTGGTTGTGGAATGTAAAACTGATGGGGAAAAATCTTCCCCATTTTATAAAGGATTTCCTTTGAGTGGTTGCCACAAAGTGATGATGAAAACTTTTTAGTAGTATTATTGGACCTAATTCTCTCTAACAGAGATGAAATGATAGAAGCTGTTGAAGCCACAGGAACCTTGTGCGGGAGTGATCATACAATATTGTAATTCAACATTATGCAAGCACAAGCAATGGAACACAGTCAAACTAGAGTCTTGGACTTTAAGAAAGATAATTTCAATATACTTAGACGGAGCTTGGGAAGGATTTCAGGGATGAGAATCTTCAAAGGGGAAAACACCTCAAGAAGCTTGGGAAATTTTGAAATGTCAGATTTTAAAAGCCCAGTCTAGCACAAAACTAATGAAGATGAAAAATAACAGCTCTCAAAAGGTACCAGAATGGCTGCACAAGAACTTTCTCATAAATTGAAAGACAAAAATGACAAGTATAAAAAGTGGAAAGAGGAGCACATAACTAAGGCAGAATAAAAGCAAATAGCCCGAGCCTGGATAAAATGAAATGAGGAAAGCTAACTCTCAAAATGAACTAGGGCAGCCTAGAAAACTGAGTGCCCTCCTAACCATACCCAAAAACTCTGAGTTTATTGGCAATGTTCATTTTGCCCTAGGAGTTCATGGTGACCCAACCCTAACCCTAAGTGGAATTTTCCTCCAATGGGATTTTCCCATGTATTTTACCTGGAAACATAGATAGGGCAGTCTAGAATAGTCAGTGTCCTGCTAACCATATCCAAGAATTCTGAATTGTTTGGCAATATCCATTTTCCTCTCCGAGTTCATGGTGACCTAACACTAACCCTAAGTGGAATTTTCCTCCAATGGGATTTTCCCACCTATTTTACCAGGAAACATAGATAGGGCAGCCAAGAAAAGTCAGTGTCCTCCTAACCATATCCAAGATTCTGAATTATTTGGCAATGTCCATTTTCCTCTCTGAGCTCGTGGTGAACTAACCCTAACCCTAAGTGGAATTTTCCTCCAATGGGATTTTCTGATGTATTTAACCAGGAAACATAGATAAGGCAGCCTAGAAAAGCTGTGAATGCTCCAACAATGGAAGTTTTTAAGAAGAAACCTGACAGCCATTTGTCTGAAATGGTATAGGGTTTCCTGCCTGAGCGGGGGGGGGAGGACTAGATGACCTCCAATGTCCCTTCCAACATCATCATCATTTAAAGAGGCATCAGCTCCTTAATTTAATTTAAATGAATTTACTTAATATCAACTGAGGTCCTAAATTCCCTGGTCTCACTTCTGTAAAGGTATAGTTGCTATACTTTTGTTTCAGAATCCTACTGAGCTAAATAGGCATATAAAAATTGGGAATTTTTTTTCTTCAACCATAATCCATAATAATACCTGCCAAATTCTATTGCAAAGAATCAGCCAAAGTTAAATTCCTCATTAGGTGCATTTTCAGTACAGTGAAAAACTCAGACTTTAATTATTTATTAAATTTATATGTTGCCCTTCTTACTATTGACTTTGCACCTGCTCTGCCTGGACAAAATGCAGGGTTCTGTTTTTCTAATATATGCAAAGACTGACATCTAACTAATAGGCTCCAGGTTTTTCCTCCCATTATAACTGAATAAGCAGTCCTTTCCAGGAAGAGTACTAGGAACAATGTACATTTTTCAACTTAGCTTAATGAATACAGGCATTTAACAATCAGGTCATATGATCCAGACCAAATCGGTTAGATAGCTCACTCAATTGTCACTGGTTAATGACCAAAATACTAGATAATATTTCCATCCTCACTCTTGAGAGATGCTAGCTAGATTCCTTCATGTGAGCCTCCTGCTAAAAACGTCTCAGAAGTCTTTGTTTACTTTCTCCTTGACGAATTTTGTTATGTATCCAGGTGAAGAGAACACATACACACTTACATAGCAGTTACCACCAGGGGGCGTTGAACTGTAACTGTTTTGGCGGGAACCCAGTTTCGGCGGGAAACAGAGGTTCAACCCGATTGGCCGGCTGCTGACCTGGCCAGGTATAAAAGGAGGGCAGCTAACCCCTATTCCCCAGTACAGTCACTTCCACCTAATAAAGATCTGCCATGCTGTACTCATCGTCTCGGCGTCCTTCCTGCTCTCCAGAACCCACTACACAATAAATTTGTTAATCACAATACAAACAAGGCTCCTTGCTCTTTTTCTTTGCTGCTACTGTCTTCCCTAGACACGTAGAAATGAAAGCAAGGAAAACAAGCAGTTTATTCACTAGCTTCTCCTTTTAGGGAGAGGATAAGTGGGAAGATAATAATCACCATGTTAAGGAGCTGGCGAGAAGGGCTTCTCCTAAACAGTTTACTGTTGGTGCCTTCTACAAATTTGATCCTACAAGAGCAAATATACTGAGAGAAAAAGCATTTTCCAATTATCATTCTCTTTAGGGAGAAATAAGAGCATCAGGTCTAGCAGCATTAATGTACCTGAAAAGCAGAAGGTGCCATAATACAAACTGCAGTTAAATTGCAAAGCCATCTATAATAATGTCTGCTCACTTTCACAGCAACAGTTCATAGATCTGGGACAGATCATGGAGAACCTGCTGTCTCCTTATAACCCACATTTTTAATAGGCTCTTTAAACATTTGGACATACATTCACACACATTTAAACAGCGTTCTTTTCAGTTGGTAAATGTAATTATCTACAATCTGAAGTAAAAAAAAAGAAAGAAAGAAAGAAAAGAATGGAAATTGACTGAATCAAAATATTCTGTCACCATGATACATAAGCAACCCAAGCATCTTTTCAACAAATGAAATTGTCCTTTATTTTATGCTTTTAGAAATACATTAGGGTAATTGCTCTGCAACAAATTACCTTCTGTGCTATAAGCTTGACTACAACATCTCTAGCCTGGACATCAATTGTGCAGATTGTCATGATCTTCTGACAGTCTCCGGGGTGAGTTCCCCTAACAGCCTGTTTATAAGGGCATTCAGTTGAGCAATATGCAAAACAATTATATTTCAATGGAGATATTATTCCGAAAAAGGGGAAACCCGATTATGTGTCAAGTGGTAAATGGAGCAGGCCTCCATATTGGTGCTTTTAATGTGTAAATAATTTTTGCAAACTAATCATGGTATTGCTTTCTCATAATCGCAATTTGCATTCTTAATAACTAACATATATTTTTCAGTACTGGCCATTACCTTTATTTAAAAATGCATTAAAGACTAGCATCTGGTGTTTGTCTTTGTGTCCAACATAAAACGGTATTATTACGAATTCCAGGCAACACATAATGTCATAATAGATAACATTAAAATAGCATTGCATTTTTTAAAATGGCTTTCTTCTCCACCCACATGGAGAGGATAACAGGCTAACAGAATTGGAAGGGACCTTGGAGATCTTCTAGTCCAGACATGTCAAACACAAGACCCGGGGGCCGGATCCGGCCCGTGAAGTGGTTTCATGTGGCCCGCGAAGCCATCCTGAAAACAGTGAGGGAACGGCCCCCACTGCCTTGGCCCTGGCCCAGAGACCCTCCTTCTGCCAGAGACCCTCAGATCTGTCCCACTCCTGCCCAGGCCCCCATAGGCACCCTTGATGCGAACCATGTAGAGCTGGCCACACCCACCCAGTAGGCCATATGCACTCTAGCCATGCCTACCCAGCAGGCCATGCCCACCCAGGCCACGCCCACCTGGCCCCCTGAGGGCAACTGCAATGTTGATGCAGCCCTCAATGAAATTGAGTTTGACACCCCTGTTCTAGTCCAACCCACTGCTCAATCAGGAAACCCTATAACATTTCAAACAAATGGTTGTCCAATCTGTTATTAAAAACCTCCAGTGATGGAGCACCCACAACTTCTGAAGACTAGTTGTTCCACTGGTTAATTGTTCTGACAGGAAGTTTCTCCTTAGTTCTAGGTTGCTTCTCTCCTTGATTAGTTTCCATCCATTGTTTCTTGTCCTGCCTTCAGGTGCTTTGGAGAATAGCTTGACTCCCTCTTTTTTATGGCAGTCCCTAAATTGGGAAAGCTGCTCTTAAATGTTACAATCCTAAATGGGTTCCTGAGAATCAAGCCCACTTGAACACAAAACTCTTTCATATATTATAGACACAAAACATACGAATACAGGAGAGGTCACATTAGCATCGAGAGCTGTCCGGAATAATTTTTAGATTAAGTAATCTGACAAATAATCATTGAATGCTACACATTAGTTAATAATGGAACCTTCCATTAAAGACGTTGGATTTTAATTTTGGAGGGCAAAAATCTAGCTTTGCTTTTTATTTTGTGGTGATTATTTTTAAGATTGGAAAATCCTGACCCTGGAAAGCCCCCATAAAGAGACTCTAGGCCAGGAAAGGAAGAAGAATAGTCAAATAATGTCTACGTATAAGGAGATTTTAAGTCTGGAAAGAAATGTCTGGTGTCTGAAACCGTACAGCCTCTTGCGAGATGAGAAGATTATTCAAACTTGGTTTCAATATATCCAGCTACGGGCCAGGTGGAAAGAAGATCAGAAAACTGGTTTTACAATGACTGATGAAAATCTGATAAAGCAAATTAGAAATCAGGGTCCAGCACATATCAAACGGATATATCTTGCATTGATAGAAATTGATTCAGAAACAGAACTTGTTAAAGATTGTATGATAAAATGGGCCCAAAATATCCAAGAAGTTATTACAATGGACACGTGGGAAAGGATTTGGGTGAGGAACGTAAAATTTACACAAGCTCAAAATTTAAGAGAGAACTTTTATAAAATGTTTTATAGATGGCATTTAGATCCTAAAAAGCTTGCAAGTATGTATCCGAATTATCAGCCCAAATGCTGGAGGTGCGGTGACGAAGATGCAACATATTTTCACATATGGTGGACTTGTAAAAAGGTTAAGGCTTTTTGGATAAAAATTTGGTGGAATATGCAGAAGATCTTCAAGCAAAAGTTAAAGTTTTGTCCGCAATTCTTTTTGTTGGGTATAATTACAGAAGCTACTGTTGTGGACACTAAGTTGATGTTGAATTTAATTACAGCAGCAAGACTTTTAATAGGTCAGTATTGGAAGAAGGAGGAATTGCCGACTATAGAGGAATGGACTTTAAAGGTTTCTGACCTGGCAGAAATGGCAAAGATCTCGGCTTATTTGAAAGATCATTCGCAAGAACGTTATATTATGGAGTGGAAAAAATGGATTGAATATATCCAGAAGAAATATGGGACTAAAAAGTTTCATTTAGCATTTGAATAAGTCTTCCTTTCTATTTTCCTTTTTTTATATGAAATATTAGTATTGTTTGTAGTTATCTTATATGAGCTAGAGAGTGATAGATTTAAGAATTTATTCTTGGAAGCATATGGATGTTTATGATTGTTCTTTGTTTTTATACCTTGTACTTAGCTCTGGGAAGTTGGGGGGGAGGGGGGAAAGAGGGGGGAGGGGGAGGGAGGGATGGGTAGGGGAGGGGGAGGGGGGATTGTTAAAGATAAAATGTATGTTAAAACTTTTTAATAAAAAAAAATAATAATGTCTACCCAACTTGTCCAGTACCAGGGCCTTACTTATTTATTTAGGAAAAAGGAACATTGCCCTACTAAGTTGTTTAATTGATGGGTTCTTGACTTATCAACCTGCTATACATACTTATTACTACCCATATTTGCCCCTTAGTTTCCACTGACATCTAATACATTAGTTTGACACATTGATTTCAATTGGATCTAAATTTGATTTGCTTGGTCTGGATTCTACCCCGATACTTATAAACTACCATTATAATTCATTATTCAAAGAATGGGGATGATACATCCATGCAGATAAGTGCATAAATTCAAGTGCTGGATACTAAGCCCATTTTGTTCCTTTTTTTTTTTGGAGAGAGAGAGAGAGAGAGAGGGAGAAAGAGATCTACACTACTTTATTCCACATTGCTTTTTTTTTAAAAAAACCCTTCTTTCTAAATCTCTTCTTAAGCTTATTTTGACAAAGCAAAAAAGTCAGGAATGCTTGTTTATACTTTTAAATCCTGATCGGTCCCTTTAGATGCTCTAGCATCTTCTGGTGTCCTCTTCCTAATGAAAATACCCTGCAAATGAGCTCAGTATATACTTTCAGGCCCACTGAAATGGCCATTCCTTCTACCACTAGCCTCTTCTGCCAGCCTCTGACCTCCGTTAGAAAACACTCCCCATATTTACTCATCAGAATGTTCTGAAGCTGAACTTGCAACAACATTGAAGTAAAGCCAGGAATTAATTACATGCATATTAATTTTCCCAAGTAAGATGATTAGTAAAAGGAAGAACTTGCAATCCCTTTTGCAGAGTGATGTGCTTCTCTTCCACACCTCAGTCAGCCCTCTCCTCCATAGCCCCTTCTGTCCTCTTCCCCACCTGCTTCTCCATCACTCTCCCAGCAGTCAGTCAGCATTTTTTGATTGCCGACATATTTAGTCATTACTGAGTTGTTGGAGACGAGCTCTTTCTGCACTCATTCCTCAACATCAAAAATAAAATGTATTCTTATTTTATTACATGTGAAGCAGACTTTTGGGTTACGAGCTCTACTTCTGCTAATACAACTTTGTTGAGCAAAACCTGGCAATAATTTGTCCCAGCAAGTCACCCCCTCAATGTGCTAATTAAGGCCAGCTTTAGCACACCACAACATGGTTTTTGTAGTTAACTCACAGTGTGTGGTATATATCGTTCTGTAGGTCCTGAAAATCATTTACATCTAGTGAAGGGATCCAGGAGTTTTTATTCTTTTGCATAAGAAGCATTGCATCACAAATGAAGACTGAATGGATACCACCCAGGTTAGAATGCATGAAAATCAAGGCCAGTCTCAGTATACATTATTTACTGCACCAATAGCAGGAATGATGAGTTTTTAAAAAAACGGGGAGGGGGAATGACATTTTTTCCTTTTCCCTCTAAAAATTACTTTGATAGTATTTGGTTTATTGATACTTTATTTTTTTTAGGTGTGAGAAAGAAATTCAAGATTGCCCACCTTGTCTTGCTTTGATATAAGATAGGGGAGAGAGAAATTTTGCCAAGCTTTCAAGACTGATATCATCAGAAGGATGACTGGAAATCTACTGCGGGGATAATAACTCTTGATTCTTGAAAGTTCCCAAAGGTATAGTAGAAAAATCAAGATGGCCACTGTGACAGTAAGATTGAAGCTCCACCCCTTGCAGGAGTCATCTTGATTTTCTTGCCCATAACCTGAAGACACTCCAGTATGTATCTATATAAGATTAGTAAAATCAGAATAACAGCACTCTCTAAATTGCCTGAGGACACCAGCTTTTGAGGGGCTGCAGTTTTTATTTTTGAGAAGGTAATCTGAAGAAGAGTAAAACCTCCCACGAAACCCATCCTCTTAGCTGATTCACTTGCACATTGCCCTCTGTTTTTTGACAGGAATCTAGCATGAAACAAATAATCAGGTCATTACTTTGTGGCTGAAACAAGGCCATGCTATGCTTCCTTTAGTGAGAATTTCAAAAAGAAGATGGCTACCACCAGAGTCCTATTAAATTAGTCCTGCCTTAGCCATGAAAGCCAACTGGGTGACCTTGCTTCAGTCACTCTCTCTCAGCCAAACTCATCTCACAGGGTAGCTGTTTTGAGGAAAATAGGAGGAAGAAGGTGTGTTGGAGTTTCAGGAACCAAGCGTATATTATCCATAGTTCTGGGCAGAGTGGCACTGCCCCATTCAGACCCAGTTTGCAACCTAGAGCAGGGGTCCTCAACCTTGGCAACTTTAAGACTTGTGGACTTCAACTCCCAGAATTCCTTAGCCAGCAAAGTCCACAAGTCTTAAGGTTGCCAAGCTTGAGGACCCCTGACCTAGAGGTTTTCCTGGACTCATGTCTCCTGCTTGAAGAATGGGTGGCAGGTGTGAACAGGAGAGCTTTTGCACAGCTCTAGTTTGTATACCAGTTGCAACCTTTCCTGGACCACTGGAATGTGCTCTACATGGGGCTGAAGTCAATTTGGAAGCTTGAGATGGTGCAAAGTGCAGCAGTGAGCCCAGTCTTTGGCTCCCTAAGGATGGCCCATATTGCACCTCTGCTCCTCAAACCTCACTGGCAACTGGTTCTTCTGAGTGCAGTTCAAGGTGTTGGTTATGACCTTTAAAGCTCTTAATGGCATAGTTCCAGGCTATCTGATGAACCACCTCATCCCACTAGGACAAACCTGTCCTACTCAGACTGACAGAGGCAGCCTACTTTGGATCCTGTCAGTAAAAGTATTCCAACTATCAGGATCCAAAAGAAGAGCCTTCTCTGCTGCAGCACCCATCCTTTTTGGAACATCTTACCCTCTAAGGTGAGATCTGCCCCCACCCTCCTATCCTTCTGCAAGAGCCTGAAGGCCTGGCTTTGCTGGTTGGCCTGGGAACCAAATGGGGGAGTTCCACCCTGGAGGTGGCTGCTAGATTGATTGCAGACTCCACGTGCTCTCCGCTCTCCGCCCATCCATCTTTTTGGTTACATTTTGATGTATTATTCTCACTGTGTTCCTTTGTCCTCGTTTATTTTATTGTTCTGTTATTTTACTTCTGTTCTGTTTACATGGCTTTCATTTTCTTTTTTAATTATTATTGTAAGCCACTTAGGCTAGCCCCGCAGCGAGATGAGCAGCAAATAAATTTAACAAATAAATAAAATACATTTGCCAACTTGACTTATTTGTAAAAATAATAAAGATGGGAGATAAATAAGCAAGCAAATGAATTTTAAAAAAAAAAGAGCAAAGAGGTTGATGGGGGTGCCCTTCCTGCTCAAGAAGGGGTCTAAATCACCATCTACCTGGGATTGTTTTATCTGGATGCCTGGACTGAACAAGACGTTGACAGACCCTCTGATTATATAATCAGCTCCTCCACAGACAAGACTTTGAAATGGCATCGTTCTTTAGAAATGCTTAGCTTTAATTGCAGCAATCCTGACTCCCAGCGTCAGAACAAAAAATATGGATCACACTAATAGCAAAGGAGATTCTTTTCTATGCTAGTCATTTGTTGCAGGCTTTTAAAGCCATGTTTAACTTCTTCCAAAGCTGCATGAGCATTGGCATTGCAGTATGTCTTTCACAGTTTTTATAGAATCTAGTGCCCAGATTTCCCAGGGTGAAACTGTGGCTAAGTCAGTGAAACTAAGGTGAGCTGACAGCTATCATGCTTCTGCCTGCAAAGAGGCACTGGATACTATTTTAACTGCAGACTCAATAGCGTCTACAGAAGTGTTTGCTTACTGGACATCCTGAGAGTTGAGTTCCAAAACCTCTGGGTAAAGGTTGAGCAAGTATCTCTACTGCATGCAAACATCTCTCTGCACCACTGGTTTGTCAGTTTGATACATTCAGCACCTACCAATGCAGGATAGCCAAGGAAAAAAAGTTATTACCTTTGTGAATCTTGAGAAAGCCGCATCTATTTGTCCAACAAATCTTAGTTTTCACGGTGTTTTCATCCATCTTTAACCTGGAGAAAGAGAATCCCATAACTCTTTTTGTAAAACGCAAGGAATCAGCTTTAGGCTCTCTATATAATGTACAATGTCGATAAAACAGAATTCAGTATCGGAAACCTACTGATGCTGAAAATTAATCCATGGGCTCTCTTGAACCCACTGATGAAATTGCCAGTCTCTTTCTCTCTACCCATGTGGGTGAAGCTGCAGAATTCTTTGGCTCTCTTCCTCTATGAGCTGTAGAATATGGAATCCCAGTACAGGGGGGAGGAGGAGATGCTACAATGGTTGGAAAGGAAAGGAAAGGAAAGGAAACTAAAGGAAAGAAAGAAAGAAAGAAAGAAAGAAAGAAAGAAAGAAAGAAAGAAAGAAAGAAAGAAAGAAAGAAAGACTATTTACTCATGAATAGTCTTTTCACTCCCTTAAATATCTGTCACTTTCTCCTTTCATCTGTCTAGGATGTCTCCATCTAGGCCAGCAGTGTCAGTCAAACTGGCAGCTCATGGACTGGAAGTGTCACACACAGGCCATGCCCATCCCGGCTCTGCAAAGGCAAAAAACATCACGATACATCACGATATGTCAAGTGATGTGATCAAGGTTGACACCTGTGATCTAGGCCAGAAGCCCCCAACCTTGGCAACTTTAAGACTTGTGGACTTCAAGTTTCAGAATTTCTCAGCCAGCTTGGCTGGCTGAGGAATTCTAGAAGTTGAAGTCCACAAGTCTTAAAGTTGCCAAGGTTGGAGACTCCTGATCTAGGCTAATTTCTTTCTTGGTCCTAACTATGCCTCCATCTTCTTTGTGCAATGTGCAGCTTCTGCATGGTTTTCCGAGGTAGCTCCATGTAGCACACATAAATAAATAAATAATAAAAAAATAAACCTTTATTGTCAAAGTACAACATGTGTACATTGAGATTAGCGGAGCCTCCCCCCCCCCCCCCGTGCTCTCTCCCCCCAACACACAATGACAACAAACTCTCCATCCCACCACACTATGTGAACCACCTACACCACACACCGGCCTCCCAAGTCAAGTCTGCATGGCAGTAGTCTAAACATGAGGTGGCAATGATCTGAGTTATTCTCACCGAGGCTCTGTTTTCCAGGAAGGGTCACAAATGGCATCCCAATGGAAAAAGATTCTCCCATCACAGTCTCTATATACCTATCTAGCAGCAGCCAATATTCAGTTTATACTCTACATTTTGTCCAAGAGCTCAAGACAATTTACACAGCATTTCTTTCTCAAATCATTCAACACCACAACCACACTGTGGGCTGAAAGATAGTGATTGGCCCAAACTTACCTCCAGAGTTTCCCAGAGTAAGGCTGGCCATTAACCTGGACCTGCCTGATTGTAGTCTGATATCTCAGCCATACTAATGTTCATAGATGGTTTGGAAACAATTGTTAATTAGTAAATACAAAACCATTTTTCAAGTAGATTACAGTAGACCTTTGGGTTGTTTCATTCACTGTGTTATGTAGTTGATAGTATCTGTTCTTTTACTTTGTAATTAACTAAATTACTTGGTTTTGTAATTTAAATTACAAATTTGTCTAGTTCAGAGATCTTTTTTGGTCTGTTGACAGCTATAAATATATCAAACGTACTGAGAAATGTTTGCAATTCCTCCTAGTTGAAGAAGCTCACATCATTTTTTAAAAGGTTTTAGATACTTTATATTTTTTACATGTTATATTTTTATCTGATATATTTCATTCCATTTCTCATGTAATCCTCTTGAAGTAGTCATAAAGCAAAAGGTAATCTGGGAGAGAAATATGCGAAGCTATATAAGGGTGAAAGAAAGAGACTGTATATGCTGAGATGTTATCTTTCATTGTATTTGATCTTTTCCTTTTTTCAGAGATGCAGTTAGTGTGCAGTTGTAGAACTGTCTAATCAGAATTCAGTGGAAGACTTTGCAGCATAAATACATTTCTCTAAAAATTCAGTGGGACAGAGTGGTGTCTTGGGGGCGGGCAGGAGGGAAGAGCTAGGACTTGATCTCACAGTTCAGTTTTAAAATAGACATTGCATATACAGTAAAAAGAAATGGGGCTTTGAAAGCACAATCATGACTGCTTTGACTTGTTTGCCCTATCCCAGGCAGCCCTATACAGGAAAATGAGACAATTTTGTCCATGACAAAGACCTTTGGGTGAGTTCCACTTTAAGTGTTATGCATTGCATTAGATTTATAAGGCATCAGTTCAAGAGCGTCTCTTCTTTAAAAATATGTTTCCATATTGAGGCTGCCTGTCGCATTTTGCAAGTGTGTAAATCCTGAAATTAAGCTGTGAAAACCCCAAAGGCACATTGACTGGATTCTCTTCTACGCTAAAAGCTGTGATTGGTTTCAACCAGGGTTTATGGACTTCCTACTGCTAAAAACTATAGTTTAAAAATGCTATGTTCAGACAAAGCAAAACAAATAACATTCTGACTTAACACGACACAAAAATTTAGCATCAAAGCATGAAGACGGCTCTTAAATAAAATGGATTTCCATTTTTTGTGTCCTGCTGAATTTCTTCTAGAGATCTAAAGATAGACTTCTATATGGAGATATGAAGAAGTTAGGGTTCCCACTTCTCCTTTTTCTACTCTTACAGCAAATCTGTACAAAAGTTTTCCAAATAACCTCCCAGTGAAAAAACAATAAAAACATGATGATGATGATGATGATGATGATGATGATGATGATGATGATGATGGATGGTGATGGATGATGATGATGATGATGATGGATGATGAGTCAACTGTCAAACTAAAAGTTTGAAGTGAAACTAAAAACAGGTTTATTTTTAAATGCCTGATGAAGAAATAATTTTGCCTGGCATCTAAAGTAAGAAACAGAGGTGAAATGGCTCCTTCAAAGGAAAGTATAACTGATGGGGAAGCATCATAGTGAAGATGCAGGTCCTGATAGCTCTCCACTGCATGCTTACTATGTTGAGGAAAACTTTTCTCCTAACTTTATGACAAGAGCCCTTAGTTACTTGGTGCTTCTAAAAAGGATTGCTGGGAATAGGCTACACATTTTAACAAGCCTGAAGCTGAGCACCACACATAAAGAGGACTTTATTTTTTAAAAAAAAATTTTTTAATCCCATTTATATCCTGCCCTTCTCCGAAGATTCAGGGCGGCTTACAATCTAAGAAGCACAAATCAATGTGCTTAGCAATAGCCTTCATACTATGTGTTGTGATTCAGGGTCAGCCTGTGGGTTCGGCAGTTGGGTCGGACGATTTAGAGGAGGAGGAGGGGGGTGTTGGAGAGCTTGCTGAAGGTGTTGGAGAGCTTGCTGATGAGGCTCCGCAGAGCCTTCAGCCAGGCCCCTCCCATCTGGTTACAACGCAGACCCAGCTGTGTGAGCCTGACAGCGTGGATGAAGATGACCCACAGCTGGCCCTGTTCAAGGACGCCCGACTCAGGAGGCAGTCAATCAGGAGTAAACAGAGGAAGGCAATGGGGCACCTTGGAAGGAGGCAGAGAGAAGCCACGCCCTAAACTGTTTAAAAGGGGAATGTGTGGGAGGGCTGGTTCGCTGAAGGCAACTGTTTGAATAGCTCCTGTTTCATGGTTCGTGTCTTGTTTTGCTCTGTTTTATGTTAATAAATTTGGCAGGCTTAGTTCCAGCCTCTTGCCTTTTGTAAAGGGGTTGTCCCTGCCTTTTCTGCAGGGCCGGTAGTAGGCTGGTACAGAACACTATGTATATGCCTGCTTATTAGGGCTTTCGCCCCCCCCCAAGCGGCATTTTTACAAAGTCAGCTTATTGCCCTCAACAATCTGGGTCCTCATTTTACTTACCTCGGAAGGATGGAAGGCTGAGTCAACCTTGAGCCTGGTGGGACTCGAACCTGCACTAATTGCAGGCAGCTGGTGTTACTTAAGGAGGCATTAGCCCACTGCTCCACCAAGGCTCAGTTTAACCTAAAAATCAGGGATCTCCATCCCTTGAGTGTGAATTATTTCATTTTAACTATAATTTCCAGATGTTAAGGTCAAGCACAGGAAATTGGGAGTTAAGGCAATTCAAATGAATACAGGTTTATTGCATGCTAACGCTTTCTACAAGAATCTGAACTACTAACAGTCAAAGAAAATTGGCGGTAGAGAAGAGTCAATGGAATTCAAGATGGGATGGATATGATCTCTTATGAGCATGAACAAACTCAAGACTAATGATGCATTTGACCCGCACCCTCGGGCTCAGCCAGGTCATCTACAGTTTTTTCCAATAAGTTTGCCTAAAACTATAGCCAGTATCACCTCAATGTACCATATTTCAAAACATTCCCAGTAGGTAAATATAAAAATGCAAACTCTATATTTGATCTGAGAGTAGTAGCTCCATGTTTGACTTAGAAAGCGATTGGACATAAAAAGGATACAAACGTCATTCACAGTTTGATGAAGTGAGCTTTAAATGATCAGATTCATCCAGAATACATTACCAAGAAACATTGAACTGTTATCTTTAGACAGCCTTTTCTAAGAGTTTACAATTTCTCAGTTCAGTGAAGCTTGCGACCAGCTTGTTATCGGAACAAAAAAGGAAAAATCATCCAGTTCACAGCACAGAACTGATCTCACCTCAAAAAGTACACATTTTTTCTGATAACAGACACTTCATTGGACTGTAGAAAAGCCACTTCATGCTTCAAAGTAGAGGCAATCTTTTAAAGATTCTTGCACTTTTCAGGTAATTCCTAACAAGGCACAATCGGATATTTTGGTTGGTTGGTTGGCACATCATCAAGCCAACAAGCTTTCACTTAGAAAAGATTGGACATATCTTTCTTCCTTCCTTCCTTCCTTCCTTCCTTCCTTCCTTCTTTCCTTCCTTCCTTCCTTCCTTCCTTCCTTTCTTTCTTTCTTTCTTTCTTTCTTTCTTTCTTTCTTTCTTTCTTTCTTTCTTTCTTCCTTTCTCTCTCTCTCTCTCTCTCTCTCTCTCTCTCTCTCTCTCTCTCTCTCTGTGTGTCTCTCTGTGTCTCTCTCTCTCTCTCACCTTCTCCTTCTTCCTCTCTCCCCTTCTCCCCTTCTCTTTTCTTATATTTTTTTATACTTTTTATTCTCCACCTCATTATTCTCCCCAATCATGAACTCATCATGGCTCATAATTAAAAAAAAAGTACAGTACAATATGTTTTATGTATATTCCACTTGAAAATTAGTGCAATATTTTCATCAGTAGCAAAGTAAAGTTTTGTGCAGTTTTCAATCTTCTCTTCTTTTGCAACCCCCACTACTGCCATAGCCGTATCTAGCATTGTCTAGCAATTCCATTGGCCCTGAGAAGCAGATTCTGGAGTCATGAAGAAGCTGGTTGAATGAGCAGAGTCATAAACAATGGCTTTTTAGTAGGAGGAGTAGAGACATGTCTATTTAAGCAAGACTCTTAGCATGCAATCAAAACACCTCTTAAGCTGATTTATTCTTTTCTAATGAGATTGTGGTTTTTATCCCTCAGCTCAGGATTTATTTTTTTCTAATCATTTTTTATTATTCTTTATGTCCTTCCGTTAGCATTCTTTTTTTATGACTCTTGTGAGCCATTCTGAGAGTTTTGCTTAACTGCAAGGCACCATAAAAATGTTTTAAATCAATGCATAAGCACATTCTAATGGGCGCTTCCCTCATTATGTTAGAACAGGAATGTTTGCCCAAGTCAATAATGTTTCAGAAGGTGAAAAAGTCTTAAAGGAAGAAATGTATACTACAGAGAACTGTTTCCATATCAGACTTCTGCAGGCTGGTTTTTGAGATTAATTTCTCTCCAACTTTGAAATTCAAGCTATTGATTTTCCTTTTGTTCTGGCAATTGCACTTAAAGTGCAATAAAACATTTACTTCCTCATGGAGGTTTCTTGAAGGAAATGCTGCTGGTCCTGCAAGGGCTGATAGAGAGAGATTGGAGTATATCAAAACACACCAGTAAGCCAATTAATAGGAGACTTTGTCATCATTTCAGACCTTTCAAATCCTAAGCTTTTCTTCAAATTGGCATCCGTAAACTTCACTTATGTCAAGTGGATGACCTTGTACATCTCTACAGCATATTTTTGTTATATTTAAAGTAGTATTCCTAGATCGGGATTGGGTAGGGCAGTAAGCCCCCTCAAAGCTTGCTATGCTGCCATATAGTAGATAATGGTGTTCCTGGGAAGGATGAGAGAAAAATGCCATAAAGATATCCCAGGAGTATGCCAAGAATATACACCAAGCAGGATCATCCCTGCAGGATCCCTAAAGATGTGAAGTTCAACTCAGCTGCATACTGGATAATTGAGAAAGCCAAACGTTGGTTTACTTACCTTTCATATTTCTAAACTACTCATCTCCCTCAAAAGGGGGTGTGGGGTGGAATATAATAATATAATATAATATAATATAATATAATATAATATAATATAATATAATATAATATAATAATATAATATAATATAATATAATATAATATAATATAATATAATATAATATAATATAATATAATATAATATAATATAATATAATATAATATAATATAATATAATATAATATAATATATAATATAATAGTAATATAATATAATATAATATAATATAATATAATATAATATTTATAGTATAGTATAGTATAGTATAGTATAGTATAGTATAGTATAGTATAGTATAGTATAGTATAGTATAGTATAGTATAGTATAGTATAGTATAACTGATAAGAAAATCAATGTAGAAAAATTAAAATTAAAAATTAAGTTAGGGTTAACAATTTTAAAATAATACAGTCATGACATACATCAAAAGACTGTCAAAAAGAAATAACTATGTGCTTCATTGATTATGCAAATGTCTTCAGTTGTGTCAATCATGTCAGTATGGAAAGTCCTTAGGAAAATGGGAATCCCGGAACAATTCACTGTCCTCATACAAAGCCTATATACAGGTTTGGAAGCTATAATCCTGATGAACATGGCAAAACAGACTGGCTGCAGGTTGGTAAAAGAGTTAGACAAAAATATATATACTCTTTCTGATTGATTGATTGATTGATTGATTGATTGATTCATTCATTCATTCATTCATTCATTCATTCATTCATTCATTCATTCATCCTATATAGTGAATACAATTTGAGGGAAGCTGGACTGGAAGAACTACAGAAGGATTTTGAAACTGGAAGAAGGAACATCAATAACCTGACCTGGTAGCATATAATCAGTCAGGGAAATGGGAACACTTACAGTTCTGAGAGTGCACTAAAAGTGAAAATAACAGTGGGCAGTGTCACAGTTATGCGCTTACCACCAAAAGTTTTTTTTATTTGCAGGAAAAATTGACTGTTTCTTTTTTTCAAGATGATAAATCTATTTTAGGACTTTTATTAATTTCAGATTCGCTTTTGACCTCATCTTTAGACATAATTTATGCTGTAAACTTAATAACTCTACCATAGTTAGATGACCACTTCTGATTAAACATAAGTTCAATGAAATCTCTAATTTAAAAGTTAGGTATCATTACACAGGGCCATTATAGTAGGAAGTTTTTTTGTTGGCAGTAGTGTTAGGGAAGGATGTATCTTGGCACTTTTATGGTAGAGTTCAAACTATATATCAATTCTCCTCAGGCCAAGATAAGTAATCTTACTCAATATCCTCCTAAGCCGAAGGACTGACATATTGCAGTCCTCCTGCAATGCGGATGATGCTTTGCTGTTATCTGAAGCACCCGTGGGTCTAAAGCCCATGTTAAGTGCTTTAACCATATATTGTGGTGCAGAAGCACTCAAAATTAATTATGCAAACCTAAGATATTAGTATTTGCTAAGTGCTCTAAAATCCATGCCTGACAACTGAATAAGCATCCAACTGAACACATCAAAGTCTTCAAGCATTTGGGGATAATGCTTCACGTTACCATAAATGCAAGACCCATAGAGCAGTGGTGGGATTCAAATATGTGAACAACTGGTTCTCTGTGTGGATGCTGCTTCTTGAAGTCCATTCTGGGCCTGGGCAACAACAAATTAGCTACCGGTTCTGCCGAAGTGGTGTGAAGCAGCTGAATCCCACCACTGCCATAGAGTGTACGTTGTCCAAAATGCAAAGAAATCAGAACCAGCTGCTTTTACTATACTTGAGATGCATTATTCAAACTTGCTTCACTAAAAATATTTTTCAGCTAAAGTGTACGCACAAGTTTTGTTCAGAACTGGTTGGGCCCATGTGGTTCTTTTTCTCCTTCACCAAGGATGCAATCTAAATTCTTAAGGAACATATTTCAGATACCATGATGTGTTCCTAATATGGACTTGTGCCATGAAGCTGGCTGGGGTGATCAAAAATGAAACTCATATTTAGACATGCAACTTCCCTTACTGGTTAAAGTCTCCCCCCCCCCAATGAGGATAGAACATTGCACGAAAAACTGAAGTGCTTCAGAAATCGATGGTTTCTCCCTTGATGCAATTCTGATGATGGATATGGCTGTGCATATAGATCAGCACACCAAGGCTTTGGACACCCAATCATCCACACAGATATGCTCTTTGGGCAAGCATTCACCTTGTTTTTTCAAGAAGCCTAGATAACTATGCAAGATAACCATTCCCCAATGCAAAAGAGGTCAACCCTGGCAATATTTCATACCCTCCCAACCACTGTTTCTTGAGGGGAAATTGTGGGGTATCTCATTTGAGCAAAAAGTGTGCCTCTATGATAAGATAGCTGCTGAAACATTAGCTCATGTTTTGCTCCATTACAAAGAAGTCCTGCTGCTTACATCCCATTTGGTCAGATTTTGAGTTCACCCAGATCTGGTGGTGTCCTGGGGCCAGCTGATGCCAATTTGTGAGCCCAGTTCTTAAGTTTTCAGGAAATTTATGTGCCAGTTCAGAGCAGAACTGAATGGCAACACTTGGCATGCTGATAGGCTGTTCGGTGATGAGCAGTGTGGCAGTGGCAATGGAACCAACAGAGATGCTTATTATTTATTGAGCAGTACAACATTGCCCAGACCCACAATTTCATAACTGTTATTACATGATCAGTGTTAATTTATTTCTCTAACTGTGGCTAAGATCTGCTTTATTATTACAGTAATAAAACATGTCATTCCAGTTTTATAATTATTTCGCTATGGTTTTTTTTTACTTTCTGCCTGATGGTTTTTTGTTTTTGACCTGGTTAATTCAGTTTAAAATGGGTAAACAAAAATGACAAGTCTGGACTGTATGCATCTTTGAAACTAAAGACCTACAGATATCTTAGCCCTACCACTCCCAGAATTGTCTTTACTGTAGGTGTAATGGCTGGAAATCAAGCTTAGGGCCCTGAAATAAATAACAGAACAACAGGGTTGAAAGGGACATTGGAAGTCTTCTAATTCAGCCCCCTGTTCAACCCTGTACCTTTCCAGACAAATGGTTGTCCAATCTCTTCTTAAAAACCTTCAGTGTTGGAGGACCCACAATTTCTGGAGACAAATTGTTCCACTGATTAATTGTTCTAACTATCAGTAAATTTCTCCTTAGTTCCAAGTTGGTTCTCTCCTTAATTAGTTTCCATCCCTTGCTTCTTGTTCTGCCTTCAGGTGCTTTGGAGAATAGCTCTTCTTTATGACAGCCCCTCAGATATTGAAACACTGCTATCATGTCAGCCCTAGTCCTTCTTTTCATTAAATTAGACATACCCAATTCCTGCAACCATTCTTCATATGTTTTAGTGTCCAGCCCCCTAATCATCTTTATTGCTCTTCTCTGGGTTCTTTCTAGAGTCTCAACATCTAAAGGTACTAACACTTCATGTGATCTTGATTCTGGAAGCTGCTCTAAGTATAAAATGCTCAGGCATTTCATTGGGTGATTTGCATGATCCATCCTCATGCAAATTAACACCCCACTACAAATTCTAAGACTGAAATCTTCTATCTATGAGGATCTTGAGTCAAGCAAACTTACCTAAGGAGGAACCATACTTTTAATCAAACCTGTAAAGGACCCTTGAAATGCTTCTTAAACTATATCAAGCAGTACCATTTCTGGGAACCAAGTCACAATACTTGCCCTTGAAATGGGATGCCAAATTTTTCATTCACTTGGGTGAGAATTTAATGTACACAAAGTAATCTATGGACAATGAGCTTATAAATAAAGGTGCAAAGACATTTCTGTATACTGTATAAATTGCCCCTCAAAAAACACTGTTTCCATAGTCCAAAATACATTTTCCAATGAGTACTTAATAGTAAATAAGAATTTAGATCTGAATAAAAATAAGCTAATCAAGTTGATAATCTTTCAAGTTTTATACCTGGCGTGAAGTGTTCTCATTTCTTGAAGGAGAAAAAAATATGCAAGGAGTAAAAAAAGAAAACAGGAGGGGGACCCCTACAGCTTTAAGTACAAAACTAGGTGCAACGAAATTGCTATATTTTACTGATTGTGGAACAAAGATTTGGAACAAGATGTTAAACAGATTAACATATTGTTTATCCCTAGCACATTTTTGGCAGAAAATAAAACACCTCAACAAAATTCTCCAATGTGCTATCAAAGGTGGAGCAGTAAAAAGTTTTCAAATATCTTTGTCATCTTTATATAATTTCCTAATTGTTTCTCAGCTCTGTAAATACACAGTGAAGAAGAACTGGACCTTTGGGAAAAATATTCAAATTCTCAAGGAGGGGGAAATCCTACAAATTAACTGAATAGTACCGTACCATTGTATGTGACAGTGTCTACAAGGTAAAGGTAAAGGTAAAGGTTCCCCCGCACATGTGTGCTAGTCGTTTCCGACTCTAGGGGCCGGTGCTCATCTCCGTTTCAAAGCCGAAGAGCCAGCGCTTGTCCGAGGAAGTCTCCGTGGTCATGTGGCCAGCATGACTAGACGCCAAAGGCGCACGGAACACTGTTACCTTCCCACTGTAGTGGTCCCTATTTTTCTACTTGCATTTTTTACGTGCTTTCGAACTGCTAGGTTGGCAGAAGCTGAGACGAGTAAC
Source organism: Vipera ursinii (assembly GCF_947247035.1). NCBI lineage: Eukaryota > Metazoa > Chordata > Lepidosauria > Squamata > Viperidae > Vipera > Vipera ursinii. The sequence goes on from NC_139512.1 coordinate 158,867,604, forward strand.
AGGCGCTCACTCTGCTACGCGGCACTCGGGATTCGACCCGCCAAACTGCTGACCTTCCGATCGACAAGTTCAGCGTCCTAACCCACTGAGCCACCGCGTCCCCAGTGTCTACAAAGGTGGGGTCAAAAGATGGCAGGTGTCTCATTGCAATAAATCCCATCCCTTTGATACTTAAGAAGGGCTTCAGTCAGCAAAGCTGGGACAGCCGTCTTGCCTCTCAGATTCCTCCATGGCACATCCATTTATACAGTGCAAGCTTCAAGGTGATTTGGAAGAAATGTTTTGGACCATGCGCAATTTGCAGAATGGGTTTTTGAATCTGCAGAACCATTTTTCCTTTGGTGTTTTTTTTAAAAAAAGAAATATTATTTTATTTACAAGCATAAAAAATAACAAGAACTAGTAAAAAGTAAAAGCATGGAAGAAAAGAAGAAAAAGAAAGCAAAAGTGTAGAAAGAAAGAATAAAAAGTAATAGAGGAAGTTTGTTATTTCCCTTGCAGTAAATTTAAATGCTATTACAAAGTTTTCTCTTGTTCTGATTATGAAAGAAAGCTCACTTTTTTATTACCCATTTTTTTCTCATCATCAAAAATGTAAATCGTAAGTATATGTTTTTCATTTTTGGGGAAAAAAATCATAAAGGGGTTTCCAGTTATTAACAAATGTGGCCGTTGTCGTTCAACAATCAAGGAAGCAGGTAACCTGGGACGGTTTCCACCTGAAAGATCTTGGCTGGTTTGATGCTTGTAGCTGCTAAGCCTCACCACATAACCCTGGCAGAAAATCCAGCCCAGAGGGGATAGGTTTGCTTCTTGGCCTTATAAAGTGACAAAATGGGTTTACACTGACAAACATCAATCCGAAAGCATGTCAGAAAATACTTGTATGAAATTCTTGTATGGAAGCAGCTTTTGCTGCAGAAATGAGTCCTTGGTCGAAGCCAGGCATTTTTATGACTCCCAGAATACCCCAGATCATGACCTGAAATATGGCAGAAAAAAACTGATTCTAGAAAGCATATATTACCATTTTGGACCAAAAGTAGGGGTGGGGAATGACTTTTGCAAAAAAATAGAACCTGGCAAATTGCTCCAGAATCCTTCCAAGGTCACCACTGCAGCATCACTAAATCTCCTACATACTTTGGAGGCCAAAATAAATAAAAGTGCAGCCTCTGACTCTAAAAAGTTGTTCATCCCAGCTCCGTGGAAAAGGCTTTTTCAGTCCAAACCTGTTCTACATCTACAAATTTGTAGGTGTAGATGAAGATGTATATCCTTAGGAAGATGACTCTGAGTTTGATATAATCCCCAACCGCCTTCAATCTTCCTTTAAAAAGGCGCATTAAATAGAAACAAAAATCTATAATTTTGCAGCAATCCCATCCCAGATTTTAAATATTTTTTAAAAAGCTGATCACTGCTCACAGATAATCATAGGTTGACCCATTATTTCAACCAGAACTGCATGATTTTCTTTCTTTACTTAGACAAGCCTTTTTCTTTTTCCTAAATGAACTAATTTCAAAATGATTGTAACAAATAAAGCAAGTTTTTCCAGATGTCTTCATTGGCAATACTACAATATAGTATTTTTTGTGTGATCCAGCTAAATAATATCCCCACTGAGTGTAAGTAACATATTTCCAGCACTCAGACCCAAGTAAGTTGTTTAGAACGTCATCTCTCTCTCTCTCTCTCTCTCTCTCTCTCTCTCTCTCTCTCTCTCTCTCTCTCTCTCTCTGTGTGTGTGTGTGTGTGTGTGTTTGTCTTTTAGTTCCATGCAAGCCATTACAGTAATGACCTCTATATGAAAATAGTTCTCCTGATGTCTCTATCATCTATTGTAGTGCTGGCGAACCTATGGCATGCATGCCAGAGGCAGCACTCAGAGCTCTCTCTGTGGGCACGTGGGCCATTGCCCCAGCCCTGTCCCTCCCCCATGGCCCACTCCTCAACAGCAGCCCCCCCAGAGGAGAGTTGCCCCCGAGCACGGCCTGCACGAAGGAGCGCAGCCAAGGACATGGCAGCTGGGCAGCAGGGACAAGACTCCGCCCTTGTGCCCCGTCACACGCAGTTGATACTGTGGGGTGTGGGCGGAGGGTGTGGCTGCCATGGCGCTACTGGGCCACCTGGGTGATCTGCAATGGGCCATGGAGGTGTTGAGTGGCTCTGCGGGTGGGCGGGGGTGGGGCGAGGCACGGCCAGTTTTTGGACACTCAGTCTCTAAAAGGTTCACCATCACTAATCTATTGCATCTCTTTCAACCTGGTGCCCTCCACATGTGTTGACTTACACTCCCAAAATTGTCAGTGAAGTAACAACTGCCAGAATTTCTATCCTCGGTAGGAAAGGTTTAGTTATGACATGTGGTCTGTATGGCATTTTGATGACTGACAAATTGGTTTTGTTCAGATACTACCCAAATGTACTATTCTAACTTGACTGTATCAGCATGGATGTTAACAATGGGCAACCTATGCCTAGCAATCACTTCATGCATAGCATTCAATGCAAGCTTCGATCCAATGTGATGTGGATTCCAGCCCACATGGACGACCATATGAGGAGGCTTCTATGCTGCAGACAGAGGTACATTTTGAGTCATACTCAATAGAGGACCATGTTAGGAAGATTCTGTGTCAAGGCTTTGCTCACTATTTTAATTTCATGTTCTTGTTTCTACTGTACCATTAAAGATGAGGTGGTAGGATATGAGAATTAGTAAAATATATAATATTCAAAAAACTATGTCAAAGATATTAAATCCGGGTGCCTTTGGGTTATACAGTGAAGCAAATGATCTTTAAAGATCCAGCTGCATTTTAAAAAAATTCAATGTGGACATTTTAAAAGCTTTATGTCAACATCAAGCCAGCTATGAAAATTCTGATTTTATGCAATGTTTTGTAAATGTTAATAGCGAGGCATTAGATATTATGATAGCACTTGGCTTTTAAGTGCACAAATAATGAAAATAGTTTAACAGAACGCAACAGAATTAGTTAAAAAATGATTTTATTTTTTAAAAAATAATTACAAAGTACCCGCTACTTAAAGTAAGGTGATTGTGAAGAGTAATTTTGAAGTTCATAGTCTGCATTTAATTCCCACTTTTCAGCGCAGAGAAATGAAATGTTTCATAAAGCTGATTTCATCATCCATCCATTGCTGCATTTCTTAAAGTTGTTTTGATATTTCTGACTCTTATCAATGACTGAGCCGCACTCTGCACATTGTTGCTTAGTGATTTGTCTCCAGTGTCTCCATCTCATCACATCCTATTAAAAGTGAAAATAAAACTATGGCGAAAATTGAGCTGGTGATTTAATTTTATGCTGTGGGAAGATGTTCAGATTAGAATAGGAAGCAAGACCGGATCCAACAATAAGTAGATAAATTAACGTCTTGGTTACTAACTCGCCCCCTCTCCCCCACCCCAAAGAAAACCTCTCACAAAGCAGAAAAGTGGCTTAATTCTATTAGAAAATAAATACCAAGAGGCCACATTTCAAATCTTGTTAACAACTTAAGATTTCTCCCAAAGAATCTGTTGTCATGCAATTTCAGAGACGACTACTCAGATAACATGAAACGCTGTTGCCATAGCAAGGTGCTCTTAAATAGAAAGAGGAAGAATAAATCTGAAATAAACAAAAAATGATGCTGTGTTTCAGGAGGTGAATGAATGAGACAAGTGAGTGGGAAGCTTACAGTTAACACAACATTCAATAATATTGAAAATCATAATATTATTTAATGTGCAGTACCAAACCCACACAAAAAAATTGTAGTGTTGCCTAATAAGGAGATTAACTAGATCAGGGGTAGGCAACCTTGGCTCTTTTATGACTCGTGGACTTCAACTCCCAGCTCAGCATGGAAACCTTTCCCTTTTCCCTCAGCATGGCTGGCTCAGGAATTCTGGGAGTTGAAATCCATGAGTCCTAAAAGAGCCAAGGTTGCCTACCCCTGAACTAGATGAATGAAGCCTGCAGTCTGAGATGGATTGGGACAATTTGAGGTATGGTACAATTTCCATGAGACAAAGAGATAATGTTAACCTTCTCTATCCTGACCTTAAAACCCTCCATAATATTGGTTACCTATGCCAAAAAAGAAAGAAAAGCACTGCTTGTTAATATATAGTGGAGAAAAAATAGTATATTCAGAAAAAAATAGGGCTCTCTTCACATCTGAGTGACCTTTGCATCCAGAAGACCCTCAGGGGCTCAAGAAAGTGTCCTCGGTGGTAATAAGACATTGAAGGTAAAGTAGGAAAAAGACACAGTGCAAAAGTATTGTGGGAAGCTTGGAGTGGACAAAACAAGGGATTTCATCCTTTTGTACAGTGACACAAGTCTGTTGCTGCAGGAATGTTCTGTTTTGAAATTTGACTTTCTTCTTTAAGAACTATCTATAAAGCTGCTCTGCTGCTCCTATGGATATTTTTGCAGATGTTGTCCTCTGTGATCTATTGGTTCAAATGCATCCTTGGGTATGGAAACTGACCAGGTGACTTTGAAGCAGCCATTCTGTCTCAGCCCAACCTATTTTAAATGTTGCTGCTGCGAGAAGAAATAGTTGAAGGGGTAGTCTGTTTGCTGTCTTCAGCTCCAGAGAGAAAGGCAGGATCCATTTCATCTACATAATCTACATGAAAACCTGCACAGGTGTCCCCTGAATTAACTGATAATTAAAATAAAATAATTAACATTATTTTCTCCATTTCTTGAATTTATCCCATATACCTGACACAATTTTCATTAATATCAAGGTATAGCAGCAAGGAAGTGGAGAGCATTTTTGTACAAAGAATGTCACGGTGCACAAAGCAAAGAGCTGAACTGATTTCATATTATCCTTGGCATTCTGGAGATTGCTTAAATGCTTTTTATGCAAGTTCCCTGATTTGTTCAAGATATTCCTTCCATTTTTCATTCCACCAAACCAATGTATCAAAAGCATCTTTTTCTTACACACTGTTAGCTTTGTTACCTCAGACTGACCTCCCTTCCATATTGGTTATTTGATGGACTGTATGCCATTAAGTCTACGTCAACCACACAGCTACTGTAGGTTTCTTCCATGATGATCTGTCCCCAACATGGTCCTTCACATCTTCCATCAGTACACCAAACACCATTGTAACTGAGTCCATCCACTGTGCTGTGCTTGGCCCCATCAGCTCTTTCCTTCCATCTTTCATATTTGGCTATGTTGCCGGGTAATTCAATTTAAAATGGCAATATACTTAAAAAAAATTATTTATTTTCTCCTCCCCCGAGGAGGAAAAGGAAGAAGAGCAGGAGGATTCAGAACTAGCAGGATGGATTAATAAAAAACATTTCTGAACTATTAATATTATAATGAATCATTCATCGAGGTATCCTTAGATTCCTTGTGACCAAAGGCTGAATCACTCCTTTTGAAGAGGCGTTCAGAGATGTCCTCTAGTTTTCCAAGAGCTGCTAGAAGATCCATTAAGAGATGGGTCTCTTTTGCTGACAACTCAGTCCTAGGAAAGGATGGATGTGATAAAGGAAGTAAAAATAACCCCACCTTGATTCTGTTTGGTATAACGGGGCAGAAGGAAAGTCAGACAGCTTTCATTGTTTTGTTATTATTGATGTTGGCTTATTATCCAGAAAATGATGACTCTTAGTGACCCCAGATATAGATTTTCTCCATAATCTGTTACCATACCCTACACATTAACATATATTCCCGCATCTGTTTCCTAACATATTTTGAAGGGCTTGTATCATTCAGTAAAAGAAGCGGAGCTCTATAAATTTAAATAAGTTGCATAAATTTAAATACTTGTATTTTAAGAAAAGATCAGTTATTTATGCTAGCATGAACTGAAAACCCAGTATAATTAGATGGTGTAATGTATGCAAGAGACGGATGGATGGATGGATGGATGGATGGATACATTTAAGCTGATTTAAATTAGAAACTATAATTCATTTCCTCTGGCCAGATCACACAGTATCATGAATTATGATCTGAAACACAGTTAATACGCCTATATAATGTTATTGTCAAGCCTTGTCTGGTCATTATTAAGACATATTAAGAGAATGGAGGCTATGGACATTGGAGCCACTATTGTTCCTATGGATGCTGGCCACATTATCCTAAGATAAGTCAGGAGGTTTGAATTAAATCTGAATTTCAATTAGCTTGAACAAGAGTTGGATCTCACACAACTGAGGATTTAAAATCAGCTTTATAGGATGAGTTTTATGTGACGTGGTTTTACTCAGAAGAAGAATGTATTTTGGATGTTGCTGTTTGACACATCAAGAGGTAGACTCTTTATGCCAGTTGCCCCTGGCTCTCATATTTGATAGTTTTTCCTGTTTGGCTATAATACAAAAGGCAGGATGAAAGGTAACACAAACATTAACTGTTTACAATTTATACTTTTGCTATCCTGTTTCTGATTGATGTGTTTATATGATTTAGGTTTATAGCACCATGAGAATTTTGTTTGTTTAGGATTTATTTGTAAGATTTTTGTCTCTTTTACTCCTTTTATTATTTATCCACCAAGAGCCTTGGTGGAGCAGTGGGCTAATGCCTCCTTAAGTAACACCAGCTGCCTGCAATTAGTGCAGGTTCGAGTCCCACCAGGCTCAAGGTTGACTCAGCCTTCCATCCTTCCAAGGTAGGTAAAATGAGGACCCAGATTGTTGGGGGCAATTAAGCTGACTTTGTAATATTGCTGCTTGGGGGGGCGGGGCAAAAGCCCTAATAAGCAGGCATATACATAGAATGAAGGCTATTGCTAAGCACATTGGTTTGTGCTTAAATTATAAGCCGCCCTGAGTCTTCGGAGAAGGGCGGGATATAAATGGGATTAAAATAAAAAATAAAAAAAAATCTTGTATACTTTTCTACTGGGCATGCATACTTATTTTGTGATGCTGGCCTACAGCTAGCAAACTTCAGTTATCTAACACAAATTAAAGACTTCACGTCTCTTACTTTGCCAGCCAAATAAAGCAGGACAACTCAGCAGCCTTCAATATATTTGCTGCCATTCGCAACTGGAGGTGTGTAGTGATCTCTGCGAGTTCTCACAATATAAAGCAGTTTTCCCCAGATGAGCTAAGAAGATTACAACTCCCAGAATTCCCAGTTCCAGGAATTGCTGAACCAGCTTCTTTAGAAACTGTCAGGCAAAAAAAAAAGGCTGCTCTAGATTTTACAGGAGGGGGGAAAAAAGAGCTCAAAGATATTCATCTTCCAGAAGGTTGCAAAAATACTTTGGATTCAACACTTGCAATGAGGCAAGGAACTAATTCAGCTTTTTCAAATTGGGATGTGCTCTAGATGACATCTTTAAGCATAAAACGGCCTGACTGTTTAATTCAGTTGACTTTTTAATGCAAAATACCTAGTTATTTCATTATTTTGAACTGCTACCTGAAGCGAATCTTAATTGTCATTCAAAATACACGCTTCTGCCATTTTGGTAATGTGTTTTTCAGTTTTTAAAAGAATGTACAAAAATTACACATTAGGGGACAGGTGTATACAAAAACTCCATAAAGTCATGGCAGACAATTCTACAGATATATGTTCCTTGAGGCAAAATGGCATGTTAGGAGAAAGGCTTGTGGAGACATGAACACGTTAATACATTTTTAAAAACTTAAAGGGATTTGGAAATGGGACAAATTCAACTTAAGGCAAGGAAAAATGACGAAGAGTTTGAAAACTCTCCCTGAGTTTTCCTAGATCTCATGGGTCTCCCACTTGGTGTGAACCTGGGGTTAGAGCAATGTCTTCCTCCTGGTGTTTTTATTGAAGGCGTTGGAGAGGATGAGAGGGCTCATGCTTCTCCCCATGTTCTTTTCTTCAGTACCTTTAGAGAAAAGGCATATACGAAGATCCTAAATGTAGTGGAAGTGCTTGGCCCTCCGCCCTTTTTGTAACTTGAACACTGCTATTTGGCTGTCAACTGGACTGCAAACTAATTCAACAGAGGAAAGAGGGCCCATTGTATTCAAAGAAACACAAATGCATGCAGTAAGACTGAAATGCAAGATTAAGTACATACTACAATATAACAGCCATTCAGCTGACAAAATAATTAGGAAAAATAGCTGTGCACTCTTTGCTTTGCTTTAGGATATTCGAAGACACAAACAGATTACTGCAGTTATGTCAATTTTCTCCCATTTCTTTATATGCACACACATCTTTCATAAAGAATCACTTTTATTTACCTTGAAAAGAGTTTCTCTCTGGGAATACAATAGCATGGCACCTTTGGATACATTTGGATGTTTTAAAACCTCGAGGCATTTCACTTTCCTGAGCAGGGCTGAGAGCTACAGAGAAGATGTAAATGATCTGGTTATGCTTCCAGAATTGCCTTCAAAATGTCCTTGCTTCTCTTTGTGGAAGAAACCTCCAGAGGCAACGCTGGTCCAGATATTCCACTTGCCTAACCACCACCATCACCTCTGCAATATGTAAATTTAACTTGCATTACAATTTTCATTTTTCTGAACATATGCCATGAATGCACAGTACCCAAAGTATTGAAATCAAGAGGGTGGGTTGTCCCCTGTGGCCATTGCTACAGCTCACCTTGGGTGCCCGTGGTTCTGTCTGCAATGTGCCTGTCCATTCCAGGTTCACTAAAATTGCACCCACTGCTAACTTTCTAGGATGCCTGGTTCTGTACTGCAGTCTTTATTTCCTATCACAATCAAGTATATTGATGTTCTGTCATACTTAGAGATATACTTTGGGAGGCGGGGGGGGGGGAGCCTGAATTCTTGGACTAAATAGCATAAAGCTAGACAAAGGGCTTGTTCTTACTATCAATTGCCACTGGGCAAAATAACTTGGCTAAATATTTATGGAGCGTATGTCCTCACAACAGCCCTCTCTTGTTCCCAGCCTGCCACTGAGGCAACTCAGTCTAGCTTTAGGTGGAAGTAGGATTTTCCCAGCTGTGAAAAAAGACCTCCCATGTAGACATCCTAGAGTGCACAGAGAAGAATCTTTCAGGAGTTGGCAATCAGCAAGGCTCCACTTGGCCAGGCCCCCCTGGGACTGTCATTCCCATTTGGTCACTGAACTACAAGTCCCATGGCCAATTCTGCTTTGTAAGTATAAGATGCCCTGGAGGTCTCACTTCAGGTGATGTCCATGGGTGGCGAGGCTATTTAAGAGATGGGAATATTGGGTTCATGTACTGCTCAATGCAGGTCTATTAGGAGGCCGATATTTCCACTGTCAATACAATAAAATAAAATTACCTCAGCACTAATTAGTTTCATGGGACTGCATAATTTGAGTTGGGGTCTCAAAGAAACAAGTTATTTACTTTCATTGTACTATAGTGCTTCTCTTCTTCTAGGTCCTGCAAATCACACAATGTTCTTTAAAGAAGTTCTACCCTTAAAATATGTGTGATTTTCAGCATCTACAACTAGAGTAATAGCTTTCCCAGCAGCAGAATTTTAATGGTTTAGGATTGACAAGCAAAGGGGTACTCACTGCTGTTAGGGAAGCTACCAACTACTCTGGAATTCCCTCATAGGATAATCCAGCATAAGCCTTACCCACGCCTACCTGCGCTGTGATATTGCCTGCATGTCCAAAGGGGGCAAAGCTTGTGCAGCAAAGTCGCAATACAATACTGCTTTCATTGTTCTAATAAAAGTGGCAAGTTCCCATGAATGCCACTGCTTCAGTCTCAATTATGTTATCCAGCTATTTATTTATTTATTTGTTCAGGTGGAAAAGACCATAGATTGCATTGCATGCATTTCTATGTCTTAAAATTCAGTATGAGTATTTCATTTTTGTATATACATTAGTTAAGAGGAAAATATCTCTTAGATTGTCAGAACTCATCAATCAATCAATCAATCATGAATGCTGATATTTTCTGGAAAGGAACTAGGGACAGGATATATCCACTATATTCATGCTCATACTTAATCGTATGCAAGCAAGGTAGAAAGGTAGAAAGCCAATGTGCTGTACTTGTTAGATTTTTACACGAAGCCTGATGGGATTCCAGTCCCCATATTCACTTGGCCATAGCATTTACTTAAGGACTTTGGGTCCATCATTTTTTCCAGCTGCTCTGACCCAGAAGGTTGTGGAGAGAATAAAATTGGAAAGAAGGAAGGAAAGACAAAAGTGAGACATTTTGATTCTCTGGAGAAAAGGATATAAATGGAAAATATAGCTAGATAAATGAACTGCTGGATAAAAGGAAATGTGGAGCAAATATGGGAGAAGGATGAAAAGCACAGTTCTACCAAAAGAAATTACGAGTTGGAAAGAATTGTTCCTGGACAAATTAAAGTTGGACATTGGAAAAAAGAGCCCAACAACATTCTACAGGGACCAGATGAAAGAAGCTGCTGGACCAAAAATTCTAGCTGGAGGTTCTGAAACACACACCCACAAAAACAGGGAGAAAGGAAGAAGTGGCAAAAGTCAGCTCTACTATTTATATTTAGTCTGACCAATCTGGAGGCCTCTTTCCACCTAGCTAGTCTCTCCTAGGTTTTATTGGAGGAACCTCTGAATCATAAGTGCATCTCACAAGACTGAGATTCATCTCAATGAGAGTCACTTACAACCTCCAGTTCTCATTCTCCAGATTTATCCTTTAAAAGTTCATGGTAAAGAACAGATTAACTACTGGGATTACCTTGTTTATTAAAGCTAACCTGAAATAATCCACTATTGTCATATTTGAGAACCAGTGGACTGAGGAACCAAAGGAAACATAGTTCTTGCACTCAAAGCTATGATTTTTGTGGTTGTTAATTTTATTTTACAATTGCAACCTTTTTCGTGTTCTGGAAGACCGAAACAGTTTCGTCTGCCTGCTGAATTCTGAAGAGAGAGAAAGAATTTTCTCTTCAATGCCACTTCGGAGGACACATTGGAAGGTGCTTTGGGAAGTGGCTTAAGCCTTATTGTACAATGTGATAGCATTACTTACAGATGAGTGATGTGCCTAAAATGTGTTCTATGGTTCAGCAGCCTCTCTCATAACTCCTGAGACCATTTTAAATTGCCTGCAGCCACTGGCATGTTTTTATGGAGTGCTTTGCCTCGTTTCCTTAACTTAAATAAACAGAAACTGTTATGATGATGAACTGTGAATGCATCACAGTAAAACCAGCAATAAAATTCAAGGATGTTCCCTTTGGCGGGGGAATGCAGAATTTACCTGCTGAAACAGGCTTAGGCTGCAAATCTAAGCAGAACTGCTTAGAATTGAATTCCACTGGAATAAATGTAGCTTGTTTCCAAATACAGGCTCAAGGAATTAGTCATTTGAAAATCCAGTTTTATTTTTTTTAAAAAAAGAATCCTAGACTTCTGTTGAAATATTTGCTAAAGCCTCATCTGTACTTAATACAAGAGGGGAATTAACACAGCAATTTATTGCATATTCTGGATTCTGGTAGAAAGAATGGAAACTTTCGAAGTTAAAATTGTTTCAAGACACCCACAACTGTCAGTGGATATGTAATGAACCCAGAAAGAAGCTTTAAAGATGGATGCTCTTGAAAAGAAGTTTAAGAACCTGGCCTTATATACTCAAACTAAGAGGCAAAGTAACTCTCTAGATTTTTTAGGCCTACCTCCTGGTCACCTAATCCCTCTGTCCCAAGACCTCTATCACCTCAAAACTTTCTTTATCTGTCATTTTTCATCTGTACGCTCTTCCTTTCATGCCCTGGAAATTGGCCAGCTGGTCTGCTTTGCCTCCAACCAAGCCAAGGCTGCTGCTTTTACCCAGGCATCCTCAACCGAAGGAAACCAGGAAACAATTTCGTAACATCCAGCTTGTTAATATAGGAATATTTATTCTTTGTGGTTTCAAGCAAGAGTTTTATATAACTCAGTTTCAAAATACTGAACCGGGAATGTTTTATATGCAAAGTAGGTGTTCTCCTGATGAATTTCAACTCTTCTGTTTTGTAGAAGCTCCTTCTTAACATGTTCTGTATTAAAACTGCAAGACACTGTCAATAAACATTCTTCAGTTACTCAAACTCTAATGTGATCAATGATTGTTGCACCACGAGTGAAGAGTGGGATGGGGGGGGAGTGTAAACTGCTTTTTCCAATGGTGAAATGCTTCTAATTCTCTTATATCTGGAGAAGCAGATTAGAAGAATTGGTTTTGATTGTCCTCCTCTGTCTATGATGTCCGACCTTTCAGGGATAAGATGTAGACATGCCCCCTCAGTTTTGAACCACAGTTGTAGCAACTGTGTTTTTTGTTCTAAATGGTAGAACTTTGTTTTATTCTTTATGGTTCTTGCATGTTACTTCTGTGTGAAGGTTGTTGTTGTTGTTGTTGTTGTTATTATTATAAAACTTTTATTCATAAAACATGGAACTCAGTCAACTGAACACTCAAATTGACTGGCACTAATGATTGACACGGGCTGCTGCCAGCATCCTAGGTATCAACCAGGTATCTCCTTAAAATGTAAGATGTTTTGAGTAGCACAGTTTTTTGTAGCTTTGCTGGAGTTATTGCAGGAAGTTGCCATTTCTTGATGTGTTTTGTAAAGTTTTTGGACATAGTTCCCAGTGCCCCGATGACAATGGGTATCACTGTTATGCGTTTCATCCATAATTGCGCAGTTTCGATGGCCAGGTTGCAGAATTCTGTAACTTTTCCAGTTCTTTTTCTTTGACTCTGGCATCTCCTGGTACAGCGATATCAATCAGTTGTATGCTTTGGTCCTCTACAACTGTGATATCTGGCGTGTTGTGTTCCAAATGGTGATCTGTCTGTATTCAGAAGTCCCACAAGATCTTCACCCTCTCATTTTTGACAACTTTTTCCATCCTATGTTCCCATGACTTTTCGGACAGAGGCAAGTCGTATTTTTTACACAATGCCCAGTGGATTAGTTTAGCAACTCGGTCATGTCTAGCTTTGTAATCAGTTTGCGCGATTTTGCTGCACTCACATATTAAATGTGAAACACTTTCAGCTTTGTTGTTGCAAAGTCAGCAATTTGGATTGTCAGTAGATTTTTGTATCTTCGCTTTCATGGCATTAGTTTGTAGTGCTTGTTCTTGAGCAGCCAGTATTAAGCCTTCTGTTTCTTTCTTGATGGTTCTCATCTTAAGCCATACCCATGTCAAGTTGTTATCACATTTTCCTTCAATGTTTTTCAAATGTTGTCCATACAAAGCTTTGGTTTTCCATCTATTTAATCTATCATCCAGCCGTTTTTCCTTATATTCTGCCTTTGTTTCTGTTATTTTGATAATGCTCTCTGTTTTCACAGCCTGCATCAATTTTTCTGTACTTTGATTCACAGTCATTCAAACTTCATTTTTCTTCTTATTCTTCTATTATTGTTGTTGTTGTTGTTGTGGACCTTGGAGGTCATCTAGTCCTACCCCCCTGCTCAGGCAGGAAACCCTATACCATTTCAGACAATTGCTGTCCAGTCTCTTCTTAAAAACTTCCAGTGTTGGAGCATTCACAGTTTCTGGAGGTAGGTTGTTCCACTGATTAATTGTTATAACTGTCAGGAAATTTCTTCTTAGTTCTAGATTGCTTCTCTCTTTGGTTAGTTTCCATCCGTTGCTTCTTGTCCTGCCTTCAGGTGCTCTGGAGAATAGCTTGTCTCCCTCTTCTTTGTGGCAGCCCCTGAGATATTGGAACACTGCTATCATGACACCCCTCGTCCTTCTCTTCATTAAACTAGACATACCCAATTCCAGCAACTGTTCCTTATATGTTTTAGCCTCCAGTCCCCAGATCATCCTTGTTGCTCTTCTCTGTACTCTTTCTAGAGTCTCAACATACTTATTTACATTGTGATGACCAAAACTGGATGTAGTGTGGCCTCATCAAGGCATTGTAAAGTGGTATTAACACTTCACGTTATCGTGATTCTATCCTTCTGTTAATGAAGCCTAGCACTGTGTTGGCTTTTTTGGCAGCTGCAGCACACTGCTGGCTCATATTTAAGTGATTGTCCACTTAATCACAGTTGCTACTATTGAGCAAGGTACCACCTATACTATACCTGTGCATTTGGTTTTTCTTACCTAAATGTAGAACCTTTTTTTTCTCACCATTGAATTTCATTTTGTTAGATAACGCCCAATGTTCAGGTCTGTCAAGATCCTCCTGTATCTTAAGCCTATCTTCTGGAGTGTTGGCTATTCCTGCCAGCTTGGTGTCGTCTGCAAATTTGATGAGTTCCCCATCTATCTCCTCATCCAAATCATTGATGAAGATGTTTAAGAGCACTGGCCCCAGAACAGAGCCCTGGAGCACCCCACTACACACTTCCCTCCATGTAGATGCAGTTCCACTGAGGGAGACGTTAAGAGTTCTGTCATTGCTTTGTCAACACTAAAGGAGCAAGGGCTGTATTAGAAACCAGAATTTATTACATTTGATATCTCTGGGAATGCGTGTAAATTTTCCTCCCCTGAGTATTTGCTGGAGAATGTGGGATTCAGAATCACTGTTCCAAAGTACAAATTAATCTATTCAAGAGTGAGTTGTAAGTCAGTCATGAAAAAAATAAAAATAAATCAAGAATTTTAAAAATTAGCAGGACCCTGGAGAGCTCCAAGTAAATAGAACTGAGAGTGAATGGGCGGTGCATACCTAAATTTGCTTAAACAAACAAACAAACAAACAAATCTTGTGATTTACAACCTTCTGTAAATCAATGGAATGGTGGTTCCCCACAGATGAGATTGCAGAAGGTGTTTCATCAAACTCTAAGGAGATATATTGAGTAGAATTGAAGATGAATATTACTTTTCTTTTGACCCAGCGCCAATCACAGACACATCTGCTGCTGGCATCAACTTCCCTTCGTCCAGTGCGCTCCCAAAGAGAGGGCCTCCTTAGGGTGCTGTCGGTCAAAGAGTGTTGACTGGCGGCCCCCAGGGGGAGGGCGTTCTCTGTGGGCGTGCCAGACCTTTGGAACCGTTTACCGGTGGAGCTCCGGATGGCTCCCGACCTTCGCTCCTTCCGACATGACCTAAAAACATATTTATTTGAACAAGCCGGCCTGGTCTGATGGGTTTAGGGGTATCTTAACATTTTGTATTAATTTATTTAATTGGGCTACTGTATTTAATATTTCTTTTAATTTTTATATATTGTATTTTATTGTATTGCCGTGTACACCGCCCTGAGTCCTTCGGGAGAAGGGCGGTATAAAAATTAAATTATTATTATTATTATTAGGCAAGAATATATATAAAAAACAATTCATTGTTAAAGCTGCTTTTTTCAGTTTGTATTTAAACACAAAGCAATATTAATCTCGACTTAACAAAAACCACTATTCATCATGGAGAAAATAAAATGAATGTCTCCATAAGTAAGTAAATAATGTGCTATACTAAGTTAGAATGCCAAAGACTCTTACCTACTACTCCTGTATGATGGTCAAAGACTTAGAGCAGATAATTTCTTCATCAAACTCTAAAAGAACAGGGATGTTTCGATAAAAAGGCGAATATTTGACAACCCTTTCCAGACATTTTCCAAATATCTGCAAAACCTTTGAAGAAATTATATTAAAAAAATAAAAGAACAATAGCATATATGTCAGTTCTCATCTCAGCTTTTAAAAAATGCATTTTTAATTGACTTGTTAAGACTAAAAATGGATACAATAATTTTACTGTATATTTTACTTTGCCAAAATGTAATTTAAGTATTAAAATTTAAACAGTATTTCAGATAAATAAAAATGTAGCTTGTGTTTTAAATGGAATTACATTTTACATCTGAATTCATGTATTTATATTCCTGCATTCCATTTATCAGATGGACACAGACGTTTAATTAAATATTAAAGGAACAAGAAGATCTTTAATTATTTAGTGTTTTCTCAGAAAACACAGTTTAAAATTATAACCCAGAGATAATATTGGCATTAATTTAACAGTAGTAATATGGAATAGTTTGCATTCATAATTGAGACTTATAGAGACTGCCTGATTCTAATGAAATAATAGAAGAAAATAGGAAATTAATGTACAGTTTGGAAACTGGATTATTTATTTATTTATTTATTTATTTATTTATTTATTTATTTATTTATTTATTTATTTATTTATTTATTTATTTATTAAACATATATGCCACCATTTTGTTGTCATGCAACTGTTTCTTAATAGTGTACTTCTGACCACTGCATGCTTTTGATGGCCTATTTTGCTGACTCTTTCAACTATCTGAGTGCTAAAATGAAAGCGTGCAATTTAGGTATAAAATCAAACCTTTGTGTCTTTCTTCTCATTAGATGACTTATCTGTGTCATGCACAGAACTTTGATTTGAGAAATGGTTTCATCACAAGTGGCAGTCCCCCTCAGATAAGCACTAATGTCACTAGGAGTCATAACTCTTTGTCACTTCTTGTTTTGTCAAGTTTCAGGCAGTGCCCAGGTGCGAGACAATTGCACATATAGTGGCGCAGTGGTTAGAATGCAGTATTGCAGGCTAACTCTGCCCAGACTCGAATTCAATTCTCACCAGCTCAAGGTTGACTCAGCCTTCCATCCTTCCGAGGTCGGTAAACTGAGGACCCAAATTGGTGGGGGGCAATATGCTGACTTTGTAAACTGCTTAGAGAGGGCTGTAAAGCACTGTGAAGTGGTATATAAGTCTAAATGCTATTGCTATTGCTTTGAGGATCCAGAGACAATGAACACACCACCGGGTAAGGAGATTTTAAGTTTCATTAATAACTTCAGCAGAAACATAAAAGCATATACTGTAACAAGCAAGAAGCTGTTGAGATTCCCAGTAACAACAGCAGAAAGATCACAAATCGCCGGGGTGCACTGCACTAAGTGCTCATGTCTATGCCAAAGTTCAAAGCTAAAAGGGCAACACTAGGATTTTTAGTAAGGCTGGGTCATGATCCTGCTCCCATGCTTACGAGTCTGCAAGACATGACCTTGACCTTGGTGCATTTGTTTATCATGCAAATTGACAGAACTCTGGGATGGGAAGGAGAGTCTGAGATAAGCCAGGGCTCTGTGTGAAGATAATGGCAATAGTAGTAGTAGTAGTAGTAGTAGTAGTAGTTGAGGCTTATATACTGCCCCATAATGATGCTTTACAGTATTCTCTGGGCAGTTTACAATGTAAGCACATTGGCCCCAACAATCTGGGTCCTCATTTTACTGTCCTCAGAAGAATAGAAAGCTGAGTCAACCTTGAAGCCGGTCAGAATCGAACTGCTGGCATTCGGTAGAGTTAGCCTGCAGTACTGCGTTATAGCCATTGCACCATCACAGTTTTGTATAAAATAAGCTGTGTGAAGATCTACTACCACCACCACCACCAAGAGTGAAAAAACAGGCAGATTAGCTCAAAATGAACCTTAAATTGCAAGAATGTTTTTAATATAAAGGAGAAATCAAAATATGTCACTCAGCTCCTCGAAATACAATGGTCTTCTGCACTACAGTCCTCCACACTTCACACTAGCTAGAACAGGGGTGTCAAACTCCTGACCTGTGGGCTGGACGCGTCATCTGGAAGCCATGCCCACCCCATTGCTGGCAATGGCAAAACTGTCCTGATACATTGCGTGATGTCATGTGATGTCGCGAGTTTGACATGTCTGATCTAGAAGAATGAATCATTACTGGCACTGGTAAGGTAAGAGGATTTACTGAATTCTATACAATTTTTTTGGCAAATTCTAAACACCATTCTGCAGCCGTGTTGTACACTCATAGCTGACCTACTCTAAGGTCTAAACCTAGCCTAAGGGCTGAATTAAAAAAGATGTATGAATTATGGATATATCACTGGGCTTTTTACATTTTTATAAAGAGAACTATGGCAAGAAGAGACCTAGTCTGGGAGTAGGGCCCAGGAGATGTGTGTGTGTGTGTGTGTGTGTGTGTGTGTGTTTTAAATGATTGTGCTTTGCTCTATATTCCTAAAATAAATGAATATATATATATATATATATATATATATATATATATATATATATATATATTCAAGAAATGTCTTCCTGTAGGCAAAGTATATTTGCAGAAGTGGGTGTTCATGAAAAGGAAATCCCACTGTATTTGTGCCGGTCAGTTGCTGCTTTTCACTGGGAACATAGAGTGTTTATTCATTGCTACTCTAGCACAAAAATAAACATTTTCAAAAAAAAATATTTCTAACATCATATGCCACATCAAGCACACTTACTCTGAGGGACCCTATGCAGGTTATCTTCTATTTCAGGACCACACAACTATTCATTAGGCCCATGTCCTTCCCAAGGTCTCTGAACTTTGAGCAGGATGAATAATACGAAGTTGAGAAACACGCTATGCAGAAAAGCAAAAGGCAAGTGTGTTGTGGACAAATTCAAACGACGAAATCAAATAGTTTACAGTTGAGGATTGAGATCCTTTACCTCCATAGCATAGCTCCTGTATTTGAATACAAACAGCAGTGGGCTGTCCTGGGGAATGGAGCAAAATACCCCATAACAACTTGCTCAGTACTATTATGAACTCTCCTCACACACATGCTGACAGCCCAAATTACAGCGTTTTATTTTATTGCATCTTGTATTTTATTTATCTCTGTTGTATCTTCCCATTTCAGGCATCAATTCATCCCTCTGCCTGGATCTCCCTGCTGTTCGTCCTTCTAGAAAACTGTTGTGTGCTTTGCAGAGTTAGCCTTAGTGAATCTATACAATTATCCATCTGGACTTATAAAAAGACTGAAATATAGTCCTCAGCTAACCCCTCCAAGTATTGTTTTATTACTTTATTTTATGTTATTTTATTACCTGTTGGGTTTTCTGGTTGCTCATCTTAGAACCACAACTTTGGGCAGCTTACAACAATTGTATAAAATCAAACATTATGTAAAAAGATAAAAGCGGAAACAAAAACCTGGTGCTCCAACCAATCTCCTTTGAGGCAATCAACACCACTGTCTTCCAGTTTCAACTTTCCCCCTTCACAGCAATGGCTGGGGAAAGAGATAACTCTTGATGGCTTTCCGCCAACCTGGAAAGGTGGGGGAACTAGATGACCACAACTGTGTACTAGATGACAACAAGGATAGAAGCAACCTAGAACAAAGGAGAAACTTCCTGACAGTTAGAACAATTAATCAGTGGAACAACCTGCCTCCAGAAGCGGTGAATGCTCCAACACTGGAAGTTTTTAAGAAGAGACTGGACAGCCATTTGTCTAAAATGGTATAGGGTTTCCTGCCTGAGCAGGGGGTTGGACTAGATGACCTCCAAGGTCCATTCCAACATCATCATCATCATCATCATCATCATCATCATCATCATCATCATCATTATTATTATTATTATTATTATTATTATTATTATTATTATTATTTTATTATTATTTTATTATTATTATTATTATTATCTAGAGCATGCTGATTGATCTGGTGAGACAA
The DNA here is from genome assembly GCF_947247035.1 of Vipera ursinii. NCBI lineage: Eukaryota > Metazoa > Chordata > Lepidosauria > Squamata > Viperidae > Vipera > Vipera ursinii. The sequence goes on from NC_139512.1 coordinate 158,887,065, forward strand.
ACAGATACACTTAAGGAGAAGTGGTCCTGCAAATATCTGCACTGCCTGTCTATTTAAAAGTCTTGATGTTCACCTAACATTTCAGATAAATGTGTTTTGCATTCTGTAAGAAACCAGATGGAATCTAGTTCCTATTGGGGGAGCTAGGAGGAGAGTCTAATGACAGTTTCTCAGCCATATTGACATGATACAACCATGAGTTCCACAGGTCAGACAAATAATTTTGTAGCAAATTAAACCAGGGATAATGAAAAAAGTAGAAGAATATTTAAAGAAATCAGAGTTTCCAGAAATGAGAAGAAAAAACAGATGATGAATGAATATACAAAAATAAGGGAAGTTAATGAAACAATAAATAAGACTAAAATAGGTAATGCTCCCGGACCAGATGGATGCATAAATGTTTTGAAGATGAATTGATACAACCTTTCCAAACATGATGGCCAAACATATTTTCAAGGCACTGAAGGGTCTAGAATTATGGGAAATATAAGTGATTCTAGAGGGTTCCAGCTGGCATTAGGGGTAGATTAATGATCGATCCATTTGGTGAATCCAAAACTTATGTCATCCAACCACCATATCCATCCTGTCTTGGAAGAAATTGCTTTTGAATATTTCTCATAATCATAGTTTTCATTTTAGAAAGCGAGCGCTCTCTCCAGGTGTTAAGTTCTAAAATGAAGTCCTTCTGGAAATGCTGCTGATGAGGAAATGAAACAACCTAACTGGTGCATCTGTCTAGGTTATAGGCAACTCAAAGGAAATTCAGACACAATTACATATGTTCAAGCTCCACTGAGGTCATCTCTCAAGATAGAGCCTACTGTGTCTAATAATATGTAAGTCCAATTAGAACATCCTAAGGCCATGGTGGAGAACCTATGGCACGGGTGCCACAGGTGGCACACAGAGCCCTCTCTGTGGGCATGCGTGCCATTGCCCCAGTCCTAGGCCTTCAGCTGGGTTTTATAAAACCTTTTTGCTTTAGGCTTCCGCCGCTGTGTGCAACGAAAAAAAAAAGGTTAAATCAATCAATCAATTTCAACTTCTTTCAGGGGCAAAAAAAGTTGGCGCAAAGTTGGAATTGCTTGATTGAACTTTTTAGTCCCACCCAGTCTGCCCTTACCACTGCAGCCATGCCCACCCAATGGGCCACGCCCACCCAGCACCCAATGATACATAAGTGAGTTTGGGGTTGCAGTTTGGGCACTCAGTCTCTAAAAGGTTCGCCATCACTGTTCTAAGGCACATTGATTTGAAACAGATGGACTTAGCAGCAAAGATGCACTTAGTGACCCAGCTGGTCTTTTGGGGGAAATCTTTTTCAGATGCCAGCTTGGCTTTAAAGGCAACATTATTGCTTCTGTCAATAACCTTCAATATCTGACATAAGAGGGCAGCCAAGATAATGCAGGGACATGTGGATATGTTAGGGGTGACATTACAGGATATCCTCGACTTACAACAGTTCATTTAGTTCAATTAGGATGTTCTAATTGCTGCAGCCCATCAAGGGGGGGATGGGAGACCCCTATAGTCACCCCACTCAAATCGAACAGAGAAATTCGTATCTGCGCTGATTACGAGTGTACCCTGAATAAACCCCTTAATCAGCATGCTTACCCAGTCCCCATGGTCAGCCATGTGCTTGCTTCCCTGCAAGGTGGCGCCATTTTTGCAAAGCTCGATCTTGCGCAGGCGTACCAGCAGCTGCCTGTTAGTGAGGCTATCACGGCTGCGCAGACCATAGTAACACACAAGGGAGCATTTAAAGTCAACAGACTACAGTTTGGCATGTGTGTGACACCTGGGATTTTTCAAGAGGTAATGGAACGTACTTTATAGGGCATTCCGGGTGTCTGCCCATATTTTGACAATGTTTTAATTGCGGGAGAAACTGAGAAAATCTTAGCAAATAGACTCAGAGCTGTGTTAAACAGATTTCGTTCTACTGGTCTCAAGCTGAAAAGAGACAAATGTAAAATTTGGGTCACTTCTACAGTTTTTAGGATTCAGAATTTATGCCAGTGGAGTTCACCCTGCAGAGTCAAAAGTCAAGGCAATTAAATTGCCCTAAAAATAAGGCAGAGCTTCAGGCATTTTTAGGGTTATTAAATTTTTACCACTCATTTTTGCCTAACAAGGCTGAAATAGCTGAGCCACTCCACAGGCTGCTAGGTAAAAAATTTGCATGGAAGTGGACCACTTTACATGAGAAGAGTTTTCAAAAACTTAAAAGCCTTTTATCTGACAAATCCACTGTCACCCACTATATCAAATCCAAGCCTGTCTGCATCGCTTGTGATGCTTCCCCTTATGGAGTGGGAGCTGTTTTAAGCCATCTGGGAAGGAATGGGGAACAAGTCCCCATCGCTTATTACTCAAGAACCCTATCAAAGGCTGAAAGGAATTATGCTCAGATAGACAAGGAAGCTTTGGCTATTGTTACTGGGGCCAGAAAATTCCACGATTACATGTATGGTAGGAATTTCACTGTGTTTACTGACCATAAGCCTCTCTTAGGTTTATTCACAACTGACAAGCAAACCCCTCATATACTCTCACCAAGGATGCTTAGATGGTCCATATTCTTATCTGCCTATAGCTTTAAAATAATTCACAAACCTGGGAAAGAAATGGGCCATGCTGATGGCCTAAGAAGGCTATTGATCCAGATCCAGCCCCTGCTACTCAAATACTGTCCATTCAAGAGTTACTAGAATTTCCCCTTCACGCAGGGGACATAGCGGCTGAAACTGCTTCAGATAAAATTCTGAGCAGAGTTCTATCTTGGGTTTTCACAGGATGGCAAGACAAAAGTCCGGGTCCTGAATTCCAAGCTTATTTTTTAAGAAAGCATGAGTTATCAGCCCACAAAGGGTGTTTACTATGGGGAAATAGGGTTATCATACCATCTGTCTTAAGAGATAGGGTACTACAGTCTCTACATGAGGGACACCCTGGCATAGTGCGCATGAAAGCGTTAGCCAGTAGTTACTTTGTGGTGGCCTGGGTTAGACAAGGCTGTTGAAGAGCAGGTACATGGGTGTTATATTTGTCAAAGGTCTAGACCCGAGATGCCTCAGGCACCTGTTCACAGATGGGAGCCAACACACACGCCCTGGTCCAGAGTACATATCGATTACGCTGGCCCATTTCAGGGGCAGCTCTTTCTAATTGTTGTTGATAGTCATTCAAAATGGCTGGAAGTTGTTCCAGTCTCTAGCATGACTTCGGCCAAAACAATCCAGGTACTCAGGAAACTTTTTGCCACTCATGGGCTTCCTGATGTTATAGTATCTGATAATGGGACTCAATTTACCACTGCTGAATTTCAGGCCTTCCTGAGAGCAAACATGATTAGACACGCCACTTCTGTGCCCTTCCACCCATCGTCCAATGGTCAAGCAGAACGGATGATGAGAACAACCAAAGACTCACTAAAGTGCATCATCACAGGTGACTGGCATCACAGGCTTGCGGACTGTTTACTTTGCCAGCACTCCACACCTTATACTTCCACGGGGAAAAGCCCTGCAGAGTTGCACTGGGGCAAACGCCTCATCACCAAACTGGACAGACTGCACCCTGACAGAGTGGCATCCGATGCTGCTCAACCCAAGCCCCCAAGGGGACTTCAACCAGGTGACATGGTCTGGGCCAGGAACTATGGACCGGAATACTTGTGGGTTCCTGGGAGGTTGGTTGACAAAACGGGGCCCCTATCTTACACAGTAGGGGTGGAGGAAGGGCGTCTAGTGAGACGGCACATAAATCAATTAAGGAAACGATTTCCAGAACGGTCACTAAGCGTAAGTGACAATCCCTCACATAGCTCTCAAGCTGACACACACACAGGTTAGCTCCTATTCACCCTACCAGCAATTTCAGCATTCAGTTGAGTTCCAGTCTGAGGAGGATCCAGAGGTGCAAGAGGAACCCCTGCAACAAGTGGATCAACACATCATCACGGACCACTGTGCTGATCCTGTTTCAGGACCTGACTCTGGGGTGGGCCTACCAAATACGGCCAGCCAGAGAAATTCTTCGGAGTCTCCAACTGAGAGGGACACTGGGTCATGAGGCATGCCAAATGAGTTCGTACACTACAAGGTGAAGGAACCACAGAGACATTCCTCATGCTCTCATAGGCCACCTGCATATCTCAATGATTATGTGGTCAATTAGAGAAAGAAGTATGTAAAGAATTCTAGTTGGGAAAACATGCCTCTTGTTTTGGGGATTTTGTTAATTTATCTGTATATTTCATTTTGTAAGGGAACTTACAAAAGAAGTCTATTCATAGACTCATACTGGGTCATTGTGTACCACTTGTCAGTACAAGGATACTGGCAGAACAGCAGAACAGTCTGTTGTGATCTTATGGGCATCAACCCATATGTTCATGTCCAAGAAGGTCGCATTTGACAAAACTTCTACCTTGAGTGAGGTTAAACGCTTAACCAAATACGGGGAAAGCTCATAATCCCTGAAAATGGGTGATAAAGATATTACCTTGAGCGGGGTCAATCACTCAGAATTAATGTTGGTGGTTGGGAGTGAGTTTTATAATCTTGAGAAAGGATTACAGAAGAATATAAGCTTGAATGGGGTCAATCATTCATTGTATTAAAGTTTAAGTGTAAGATGCTAAGTTGGAGTGTTATAAAGTATACTGTCTGATCCTTGATAGGGGAAAGGGGTGTTGTGTATTATTCTGCTACTCTCTTATATGCCCTATATCAGACATGTCAAACACAAGGCCCGGCGGCCAGATCCGGCCCGTGCAGTGGTTTCATGTGGCCCGCGAAGCCATCCTGGAAACAGTGAGGGAACGGCCCCCACTTCCTTGGCCCTGGCTCAGAGACCCTCCTCCTGCCAGAGACCCTCAGATCTGTCCCACTCCTGCCCGGGCCCTCATAGGCACCGTTGATGCGAATGATGTAGAGCTGGCCACGCCCACCCAGTAGGCCATATGCACTTTAGCCACGCCCACCCAGTAGGCCACACCCACCCACCCCCCCTGAGGGCAACCGCAATGCTGATGCGGCCCTCAATGAAATTGAGTTTGACACCCCTGCCCTATATGCATAAAGCTAAATCTTATGGAGAAATTGCTGGTTATCTGCCTGCTGCAGAAAAGACCAGTAGGGATATGTGTGAGCCATACTTCTAGATATATGAAAAGAGCTTCCTGCTCTTTTATCAAACCCCAGCCATAAGAGATGCCAGTGAAGGCATCAGCACAGCTGTAGAACATGTATGTATGGTGCGTAGAGGTCACAACGAAGAAGAACCAGGGATTTCAGTCTTCTGACAATCTATTTTTAATACAGTCTCTGTTGTTTTCTGCAATCTGTCCAAAATATTATTATTTTTTTTGGTGCATTTTAAGTGCCCTGACTCTCTTGTCTTCTTTTCCTGTTCCTGCAGGGCCCTGGGAAGGTGTAATTTTTCTCACTTGTCTTTTCCTACTTTCTCCCCATTGCTCTGCCTCTTCTCCAGTACATACGTCAAGTCTCTTTGTCCTGTCTTCTTGATTTCATGATACATTTATTTCTATGTTTATTGTATTTGCTTGGATGTTTTCTTACAGAGCTGATGGTAAATCTCTCCTGACTCAGCAGGAAACTATTCTTCACCACAATTACACCTGCTGTTGGCCTTTTCATTTTCCTTCAGCTTTTGATGAAATTGTATTTTCTAAAACCCTATGAATTTTGTCGCCGATTCTTACCTAACTCATCAATTCAACCATCTCCTTTCCTCCCACCTCTCTTTTCTATCAGCATTTCCATTTTGTAAGGTATTTTCCTAATTTTCTCAGATAATGCTGTTCTCTGATACTTTACATTTGGTTTCCTCCACTATAAAGATTGCAAATTGTCACTTGACTTTATATTTTCAAAGATCTTGCAAAAGATCCAGTCATACAGTTCATACAGTGACGGAAATAACCCCCATTGACCGTAATGGGATTTGTGCAGTTCAACCTTATGCAACTCTTGAAGAGTAGAAGGCTTCATGGTTAGGGTTATTTCCCCCTTTTTAACACTCCAAATCTCTTCTTCATAACTCAAAAGTGAAGGCTCTATTTGCTTCTGATTTTGTTTGAACAAGTCAAAAAATATGGATACCATACCTGGAAGCAATCTAGAGGACAGAATTTTGAATTTAGATGTGACAGATTCATCTTAAATCTAGCGGAGCTATGAGCTCACTGAATGATCATGGGCAAATCATCCTGTTTCAAACTATTCTTACATGTAAAATGTGTATCCCAGTGAGCTCTTATAGTTCTGCAAAATGTTATTCATATCCAAGAGCACATTTCCAGTCATCAATCCTAAAAGCTAAACTTTCTTAGCTCCTGCAGTCTCTCTTCTTATGATTGATTGATTTAGATAATTTCTAGGTTGCCCTTATGTATAATGTCTCTGGGTAGCTTTCAACATATAACATAAAAAAATTAAAGATTAACATAAAGAATTACATAAGCAAAAAGAAGGTTTTAAAAAAAACCTAGCTCAGTTGTCACAAAATACGTCATTTTGGGTATTTTTATATCATTAGCATTATTGTGTAATGGCATCATACTTAGAGAGTGCTATAAAGCACTATAAAGGGGTATATGTCTAAATGCTATTGCCAGGGCTTTTTTTCTCATAGAACGCTCAGAATGGAGTTCCGGCACCTTTTTTGGATGGAACCTTGTAGGGTAGGCAAGTCGGGTTGTATGACATGTGTGAGTTCCGGCACCTTTTTCTTTTACAAAAAAAGCACTGGCTATTGCTATCACTCAAATAATGTAAATTGTCTCAAAAGATATAAAAATAATGTAAAAGTAAATAAGCCTAACTATCTCATCTGCATTATTTCAGATACAATGGACCCTCTGACGGAAATTGGATCCATTGCATCTAAAGTCTGCTAAATGGTGTATAAATGCTGGATCTATTCAACCTATTAAATTGAGATTTCATTGTTCTTTTGGAATTACATGCTGTTGGCTCATATTCACTTTGCAATCAACCTCTATTTGAAGCTACTTGTGACCAGGTAGGAAACATGGCCAAGTGAACTCATTCTGTTCTATTTTAATGTTACATCAACAGAACCTTGCAAGTCTGAAAGTACATTTCTCCTCCCATCCCTTTCACAGCCCAAGAAACTAAGCTGCTTGCCCCTGTACAATTCTGTGCAGTCTAAATTAAAAGATAATCTGATTATTCCCTTGACTGCATTTTCTTGCTCTGTCTCCCAAGGCCATTCTCATAAACCATTACAATTGTTTTCATATGTATCATAACTAAGTCAAATGCTACCATCCTATGCCTATTAGAGCCATGGTGGCAAAGTGGTTAGAATGCAGTATTGCAGGCTAACTCTGCTCTCACTGTCAGGGGTTCGATTCCTTTGATCCTGACCGGCTCAAGGTTGACTCAGCCTTCCATCCTTCTGAGGTCGGTAAAATGAGGACCCAGATTGTTGGGGGAAATAGGCTGACTCTGTAAACTGCTTAGAGAGAGTTGTAAACACTGTGAAGCAGTATATATAGGTTTATATATATACACTATAAGGGACGTGGTGGCTCAGTGGGTTAGGACGCTGAGCTTGTCGATCAGAAGGTCGGCAGTTTGGCGGGTCGAATCCCAAGTGCCGCGTAACAGAGTGAGCGCCTGTTACTCGTCCCAGCTTCTGCCAACCTAGCAGTTCGAAAGCATGTAAAAATGCAAGTAGAAAAATAGGGACCACTCCGGTGGGAAGGTAACAGCGTTCTGTGCGCCTTTGGCGTCTAGTCATGCCGGCCACATGACCACGGAGAGGTCCTTAGACAAGCGCTGGCTCTTCGGCTTTGAAACGGAGATGAGCACCGGCCCCTAGAGTCGGAAACAACTAGCACGCACGTGCGGGGGAACCTTTACCTTTACCTTTTTATATATACTATATACTGTATATAGTATAGCTATTGCTATTAATCTGAGCTCTGCTTCTTAACTGAAGCATCAGTTTAATTTAAAGATAATATTAAAAAAGAATAGGAGTGCTGCTATATTTACCATGCATATAAATTGAAGAATCTTTTAAAAGTCTAAAGGCCTCATGTTTGAATCCCAAAGTAGTATGTTCCTCAAAAGAAAGGAATATAAAAAGGGAATTGGAAGATGATGCCAGGATTATTTACAAGCAATTTACAGACAGGTTTCAAGAGACAAAAATCAAAAGGAAATAAAGGAACGTATGGTAAATCCTAGCAGAAGAAATACAAAGAAGGCAATAAGAGATGAGGTGTCAATAGCTAAAACACATGAGACTAATTTGAAATCTGATGGACAGTCAGATAAGATTATGGCACAGTTGGCATTAAACTGTGTTAAAGGTTTGAGGGTTGAGGTCACTACAGAAAAGCTCAGTGCATTATTTGCAACTGCTTTCTCTGTGAAGTTGTGAGGGTTTGAACTGGTTTTCCCTGAAAAACCTAGGTAACTAGAGACAACAAGAGATAAGTTGTATGCCTAATAGACTAAACAAACAGTGAAATTATCCAGCTCAGACAATATGCATTAAGGGCTTCCTATTTTTTTAAAAATGTAACTTCTCCCTAAGACAGTCAACCATCTCCAAGGAGTAATGAAGTTCCAGGGGTTTTTTTAAATGAAAATTATAGCTACATTACAGCTTAATGATGAATATGGGTAAATTGGTGGAAAGTATTCAAGATAAAATCATTAAACATAATTGAGTGTGTCATGCTGAAGAAAACCAACATAGTATCTGCAGAGTAAGTTGTTTTTCATTTTTGTTTTTAGGATAGCAATAACTCAATAAATAAGAGCTATTCAAAAGATAACGCATTCTGAAATTTTCAAAAGCTTGTTCCAAAGTCCCTCATCAGATGCCCATTGAAACTATCAAGTATGTGAGATATTTGAAAGTTTAAAGTACAAAATATGTGAGCACGTTTGTGTGTGTAAACACGCATGCTCACACAACACACACATAAAATAAAACCAGTGGCAATAAGTTGATGATGACTAATTTGTCCTTTTTATTTGAATGAGAGTAGCATTCGTCTGTAATCTAATTCACTTATAATTCTAATTCATAATACATTTTTCGTGAAATTGCCTTTAAGTCCTTGGGCTTTTGAAACACATAGTTTGGTAATGTCTGCAGCCAGTTTTCAAAGTTGCTAATCCGCTGAATATATTTTGTGTAGTCAGATAGAATCTTTCCTTCAAGACACATCAAACTCTTCCCCCCCCTAATATGAGAAAGTCAACAGTTGATATAAAATCTCTTTCAAGTTAAAAATAGATTCAGTAAGGAACTCTTTATTTCTATACATCAGCAGACTTCCTTGTTGAGTGTTTTGTTTTTTAACATTCTGCAGATCAAAGTTAATAGCAGTTACACTAACATTTAAAAAAGAGAAACAAACATGCAAGTATACTTAAAGGTTAGGATCTCTTTCTGAATAGCAAATCAGATAAAAAATAGAGTTGGAAAAGCATTATCAGAAGTTGAGCAGTCAAGGAAAGGGTAACATCTGAGCCATGGTGGTGCAGTAGGTAGCAGGCTAATTCTGACTGCCTCAAGGTTGACTCAGCCTTCCATCCTTCCGAGGTCGGTAAAATGAGGACCCAGATTGTTCAAGAAAATATGCTGACTCTGTCAACTGCTTAGAGAGGGCTGTAAAGCACTGTGAAGGGTATATAAGCAGCCACAATGTTTAGCCACTATGTAGAAACTTTTCTGATTTCTATCGTTTTTAACTTGCTTGTTTTGGGGAGTGAGGGTTTAAAACACAATTAAGACTTCTCCCTTAAGATCAAATCTGAAAAATAATAAAAAGGAAAGAGGGTTCATTTTAATTTCTCCAATGTTGCATCTAAATATTACATATAAAACAAAAATAGATTAAACACCAGGAAGTCCAGCCAGGTTGTGTCAATCACTCAAAATCTAATCTGAATTATTGTTTCAATTGTTTGACTTAATCTGTATAATTGATTTTATTCCTGGTCAAGTTTGAAAAGTCAAATTTAATGCAAAGCACGTTCATGATATGGACAAAAATTACCAAATTCATCCAATTCAAAGTCATACAGTTCAATTCAATACATTGAGTGGACTGGGCAGTTCAGTGTACATCATTGAGTGGAAGCTGCAGCTGAATTATTGTGATGGATTCTGATTGTGATGATGTGGTTTGGGTTGACTCAGAGGCCAGGGAGAAGAATGTCAAACTGTTACAGAAAAGATACTTGAGTCCTAGGAAAGTAAGAAGCATGGGGGGGGGGGGGAAATCAGAAAACAACTCCATCTTAACTTTGTTAGGTATAAGTTGTAGTAGAAAGTAGCAGTGACATTATAATACCCTAACCACATTAAAATACATTTTAAGACTCTGTCAATGTCAGGTCCAATAGATAAGGTCCACACAAGAAGATTCAATTAAATTTAGTGCTACTCATTTGTATGCACAGGAATATTCTGAACTAATAGCTAGCACCTGCTTGGAGTTACATAAGGGTCCATGGGATTCAAGGCTATTGGATTTAGATCAAGGGTCCCCAGCCCCCAGTCCATGGATTGGCACTGGGCTGCAGCATCCCAGAAACCAGTCCACACAAAAAAGCAAAACCCTATCCGTGGGATGCAGACAATACATGAAACCACACACCCCTCCGGTCCGCAGAAATACCTCTCTCCACGGAACCAGTCCCTGGTGCTCAAATGGTTGGTATCTCTGATTTAGATCACTTGTGGCTATGTAGAGATTCTAAGTTGATCTCTCTTTTAATTGTGCCCCGGATTCTACAACTCCTTCCCCCTACAATGTTTTCTTACCTTGCCTGCCTTTGAAGGGATGGCAATTGCCTTCTAATAAACTTGAAGCTTTGCACAGCCCTACAGTCAAGCAAAAGAAGAGAATTTTCAGAATTGGAGCTTTCTAAGAATGAATGTATTTATGGTCGCTTTTGGAAGCAACAACAGATCTAAAGGAATCAGTAGACAGCACAAAGGAGTTTTTTTCCCATTGGCAACACCATTTGAAAATGTAAAATTTATCTTACAGTGGCTCCTACTCAGTACAATCAGTAGGTTAAGGAGGTTAAGCCTTTGAATGCTCAGCAACTTTATTTCAGAAAAATGAAATTCGTTGTGTGACATTTGAAAATCTGTATCACAAATCCCTCTGTGAGTTAATATTTCTACATCACTGCAATTGTTTTTTATGATCTCAAACTTCTTTTTAAGATTGCAGATCAAACCACATGATTTGCAGTAATTGTTCTACAGTGTAAGAATAAACTGGTATGATAGTCATAGCCAGTGCTTTTTTTTTAAAAAAGAAAAAGGTGCCGGAACTCACACATGTCATACAACCTGTCTTGCCTACCCTACAAGGTTCCATCCAAAAAAGGTGCCGGAACTCCGTTCTGAGCGTTCTATGAGGAAAAAAAGCCCTGGTCATAGCATTTGGGGGCTGAAGATACTAAAGTAACTGGCAACTGACTGGCAGACCTTTTTAAAAACTAAAAAACGCTTGGATTCTCAGCAAGGCAAAACTCAACTTGGACCACCAAAGAGGGTATAATTAATTCAGTCCTCAATGTCATATGACAAAGGCCCATATTAAATGCTTAAGTGCTTTAATCAAAGAAACATAACTTGCTAACTGAGACATGTAAAGTATATTTTCCCATCCCTGTCAATTACAACATTGCAAACTCCTGTAGCAGGATAACAATTCCATTGGGGAAGCAGTGATACCTTGGAATGGGCCCAAGCCAGACAGATGGTATACAGGAAAAAGGGGATAATGAGACATATAATATCAGAGGAACCGTATTCCTCTAAGTAGCAATGTGGCATTATTAAGGCCCTTGATAAAAGTAAATACCTTGAAAATTGAAAAAAAAGAATGAGATTGGCAAAAAAAGAATATCAAGTCAATTTTGGTTGCAAATTATTCCGCTATTCTTAATATAAGGCAAACGCATGCCCCTGCTTTCTATTGAATTGATATAAAGCCTGATTCCAGCCTGGGTCCTCTTCTGCTTCTGCAACCTGGTTTGAGGTGGAGAGTCGTTTGTTTTGCAGCTGCGGCTTTGTGCTTACATCCTCAAAATAAGTTATAGATGCATAATAGATTTCTGTGGTTGAGCCCTTCTCCAAACAGTAATTTACCATCGCTTTTGAGGACTGTATCTCTGTTGGCTCAGTTCGTGGGGAGGGGAGTGGGGGTTAGTAGCCCACAGCCATAGATTGCTGGCTTTTGGCCTAGAGAATGTATGATGCATAAATTCTCCTCAACAAGGGGAGGATTTTGGAGCACATGTTTGGCGTGTTTTACGTGCATAAAACTTGAGAACTATGATCAGGAAACACCTTTCTAGGAAACCACCTACCCTATCTGGATAGACAAAGGTAAATGGACAATGGGTCCAGCTCACGCAAATACAGCTATATAAATTAGTTAGATGATAGGTAGGTAGGTAGGTAGTTAGGTAGATAGATAGATAGATAGATAGATAGATAGATAGATAGATAGATAGATAGATAGACAGACAGACAGACAGACAGACAGACAGACAGACAGATAGATAGATAGATAGATACATACATACATACATACATACATACATACATACATACATACATACAGTGGTAGGATTCAGCCAGTTCACACCAGTTCAGCAGAACCGGTAGCTAATTTTTTGTCGCCCAGGCCCAGAATGGACTTCCGGAAACGGCATCCACACAGAGAACCAGTTGTTCACATATTTGAATCCCATACTGGATAGATAGATAGATAGATAGATAGATAGATAGATAGATAGATAGATAGATAGATAGATAGATAGATAGATAGATAGATAGATAGATAGACAGACAGACAGACAGACAGACAGACAGACAGACAGACAGACAGACAGATAGACAAACAGACAGACAGATGAGAAAGAGAGAGACAGACACAAAAGACACAAAAAATGTAGAAAGGGATATAAGGGAATAAAGAATTAGCCTAGCTGAAAATGGGAAGAACTCCTCAAAGTTAATCAATAAGACCTTAAGATACAATCGACATTACATCTGGAGATGGAGAGCTAAAAAAAACAACTAATGAGTTAAGAAATCAGGCAAGAGAAGATACTGTAATGTTACAAAGTCATTCTTCTCCGTGAACCAGCATTCGCTAACTATATCAACTAAATAATTATAAGGATTTAAATCTGAAACAGCTGGAAATAATTGATGGAAACTTTTAGAAATTAGAATGTACCACTTGTGTAACATAAATGCACATCCTCTGAAACGTGTTGTTTGCTCTGGTTGTTTGTATTGATGCTTATTCTGTAAATTCCCTCTTTCACTCGCTTGGGAACTTTTACCACAGTTTTAGAAACTATTTTACCATTTTCTCTTTGGAACACTTTAGTTTATTATTATAAACTCTTTGGTTTATTATTTCTGTAAGCTGAACTATACCTGAACAAGCTATGTATATATGGACATATGTGTGTGTGTGCGCGCACCTTATATTAACAGGCCTAAATCAATCCTTTGTATGATGATAGCCTCTTCACTACAGGTCATGAATTGAAACATTGACCTTAGGCATAGCAGGTGATAATAACTTTTCAAGTTCTCAGTCTAAGACTGAAAGAGAGTGATGGGCCCGGCTATCTGCTATGCCTAAGGGAGGACTAGAACCTGGATCTCCCTATTCCTACTCCAGTACATTAACATTACACCACCCTGACTCTTGTTTGATGTATGCACACATATATGAACACTTATTAAACATATGAATATGTGTGTGTGTGTTTGTGAATACACATATACAGTATAATGAAGAGTCCTTGTAAAGGGGACAAACAGCTGGATTTCATCTTTTCAAAAATGGGGAACTAACAACTATTTGGTGTCTTTGGGGAAATCTAATCCTACCTCTATATTGTATTAGACAGAGTTTGCTTATTTTGCAGGATCCAAACTGAGTCGGTCACCAGGACCAAAGTTTTATTCTTCCAAGCTCGTTTTGGAGCCCGTCATCAGGAAACCTCTCTCTCTCTCCAGAATATGGGCACTGAGCTGTTCTACGCTCTGCATTTATACGGAGCCTGGTTTTGTGTAGCTTTATTTTCAGTCTATTCCAAACTCTAAGATGGCAATCTGCACGAACACAGTTTGGACATGAGTCACAGATTTTCTTCCAGAGTGTTATTAGTGACATTTATTAAAGCCTATTTCATGTAGTGATTCTTGGGTTTGGGGTTCGTGATAAATACATGAAAACCTGCATGAGGAAAAAAAAGAAACTTTGTAGAGTTACACAACTAAATAATGATACTGGAAAAAGAGAACTGTGTGCAAAGCAACTTCCTCCTTACCTTTTTCCCTTTTCATATATGTATTAAATTTGCTGAGCCACTTAATCAAACAAACCACATTTTAACTATTCAGCAAAATATTTGCTGGCTGATGGTATATATTTGCACATACAGCAAGTGTTGGCAACATGGTTGAGAGATGAGGCAGCTCTATCAGCATACTTTATAATGAGCTCTTCTTATACCACTGACACCTCAAAATAATTTAAGAAGCTTCAAGTAGATCATATCAATGTTAGCCTGTGTATGTGTGAAAATGCAGAAAAGCAAAATCCGCCTAGGCATCTTTCCATAAACTCAGCAACCTGAAGCATAATGAAATATCTGGAATTTGGTCAAGAAGCCAACATGAAAATTCTTCAGTTCTGTCTCCAGTTTACAACCAGATTGGGGTAATTCTGTAACCATTCTCTTTCTTCCAAATAAATAGAAGGAAAAGCCTCCAAAAACAAAAAAAATGACACAAGAATCATCAGCCTTAGAACCTGTTCAGTAACTGTTCTAAATGCAGGAAGATTGCATATAAATTACAAGGCTTGACCTGTAGACTTAATTGTGGGACATATTTTATACTAGGGCCTTCCTATTTTCCAGACTCAAAGGAAATGACAGTGAGCTAAAAGCAGATAGCAAAATTGGGCTCGTATATAAGGTGAGTCCGTTGCAGTCAAATAAAAAAATTTAAATCCCTTTTGCTGGACAAATGTTTTTACCATACTGGTGAAATGTGTTGTTTTCTAGTCAATTGCCTAAAAGACAATAGGAATACTGTACAGCAGGGCGAGAACATACTGTAGTACCTAGCAAACAGAACAACTGGACAGCAGGTACCTATGTAAACATTAGAAGAAATTAGCTGGAAGACTTTGGTGAACCCCGATCTTCCTGGATGTGCAATTTGTAGTGGAGGAAGAAATGGCTAAACAATTGCCATTTTTACATGTGCTTATCGACAGACAGGAAGATGGCAGCCTAGAAACTACGGTATATCGCAAGGTTACCAACACTCGCACATTCTGAGTTTCAACAGTAACCATCCACTGTCACATAAAAAGAGTTGCATGAGAACACTATATGGCAGGGTGAGAACACACTGTAGTAGCCAGCAAGCAAAACAACTGGAGAGCAAGTACCCACGAGAACCTGGGATACATATTCATTACCTTCATTCAGAATAGGAATATTTCTCAATAAGGAATTTAGCAAGAATTTCTACCTTGGTTGATGGGATCGTTTCTACTTTTTTTAAAATAGTAAACTTCCTTTTTATATAAATCATTTCCAGCACATTTTATCTGTAAGCAGTTGTAACACAAATGACTACGATGAGTTTTCATATTGGTGATTTGGGTGTATACCCAAATCACTAATATATCAAATGGGTCATTGTTGATCTATAACAACGTAGCTTTCAGCTTTTAACAGTTATGTCACAGTGAACATATCAGAAGCAGAAACTATAGTAGTAATAAAACTTCTTTAAAAACTTTTCCATGCTCCTGAGATATTTCAGTACTCAAGGTCTCACTCTCTGCTTATTGGCTGTCTGCTCAGAGTTTCTAAGAAGCCCAGTCTGGCTGACTATGCCTTTTCTGATCATTTTTCCAACTGGATATATTTGGAGGACAAATTGTCTCCAGCCACTAACAGGCTTTTATAAGCTTTTAGCTCTTGTCATGGCCGAATATAAGCAGACCTCCTATTTGTAAACATTCCAGGCCTTGCACTTGTCAGTTATCTTACCTAGAACTAATGCTGATTTCTATTCAGGAAAACAGGCAAAAACATTTGGTTTTTGTCTACTGAAAATGAAGGTGTCGGTTTAATGGAACCAAATCCTGCTCCTCAAGATCCTTTGCTAAAACAATATTCAAGCAGACAAGATTTTCATGTCTGAGTTCAGCACAAGTTGTTGCCTTCTGCTGGCACAACACAGTGGAGTGGCTAATGGAAAAAGAAAACATTTGCTAATAGAATAGCATCAAGGAGTCATTCTCTTTTTCCATAGCAGATCCAGGTAGCAGAGACCTCCAAAGAGGCCTTCCTGGTAGAAGATATCAATGGCATGCTATTCTGTGTCAGGAAAGCATCACAGTAAGATCAAACTTTGAAAACATTTCTTAAAAAAAGCAAAACAATGCCACCCATCCCACCTATTTAACACCACCTATTTCTTCACTCCCCAAAAGACATAGCAATTCAGTGGATCAATTACCATGGAGAGAATGTTAGCTGAGTTCCCTAATCCCTCTTGTTAGCCTTCATTTGAGCAAGTTGCTTTGGACTGTGTACTGCCTGTTTTCTAAGTATTGTCTTGTTGTTTATGAATATCAAAGAGAGGCAATCTGAACTTGGCCATCCACATACTTTGAGAAAAGGGAAAGCTGGGAATCTGTATGATGCATTTTAAAAAAAAAAACTCAAGAAAAATTAGAGGGCAAAAGGAACCACATTCCTACAATTCCATGCAAGGGAAAAACTATTGGTTTGGTTTGGGATTTGGGGCAGACATGATATTACTAATAAGACATACTTGTCAAATTGAGTTCTTAAATTTGGCTATTAAGCCATCACATGAACCTGCTAGAAATTCCTACTTGTGCATATCACCGCAGCCATATCAAACTATTAATTTTGTCATGTACTTTGCATTACTACGAATAAAAATACCAGCAACAGCTGTTGTCAAAAAAAATAATGAATGCAGCATTTTTAAGACCTATTTCAAGTCAGCAGCTGGATGGCAGATTCCAGATGAAAATTAGGATGCAGTCATACACATCTTTATCTATTTAGTCAGCCCAAAAGGTACCTATAATAACTTAGAATTCAGATGTTTACTAAAAATGTAAAACTATGAAACATAGCTCTACAAAATTTAGAGGTGAAAAGCAGCTCTTTTAAAAACAGAATAGCGCTAATATTAATATATTGAAAAGCTCTTTAAAACATGAGAAACAAAAAAGAGGCACAATTAAACTGTGTTTTACTTCCAGCCTGGAAGTTCCCTTTTCCTATGTTGGTTTGATTTTAAAACTTCTTTTGGTTTAGTGCAGGGGTGTCAAACTGCCAACACGCAGGCGGGATGCGTCATGCTGAAACCACGCCCACCCGATTGCCAGCAATGGGGGAAAAAATCTTAATACATCGTGACACATCACGTGACATTGTGAGTTTGGCACCCCTGGTTTAGAGTAATTTCAAGAACTTGAAGGTTATGAAGAAAATTAAAGGCATCTTCAACTGCTCAATAGCTTCTTTCAGCCCTTTCATTCTAACATTACGTTGAGGGTACAGCTCTGGAACTCTCAGCAAAGCATGATCAATAAATGATGAAGTGAGCTAAAATTCTGGTTATAATATATAGAGGGAGCAATGGGGAAATATCTGGTTGAAAGGATGGAATTTTACACAAGTTATAATCTTAAGAATTTTTTCAAAATGAAGTATCGTTGGTATGTATCACCAGAAAAAATTACCTAGAATTTATAAAAATGCCTCAAATCTATGCTGGAAATGTGAATAACCAGAAGGATCATTTTATCATGATGCAAAAAAAAAACCTACCGTACAAAATTTTGGGTCCAGATACATACAATGTATCTGAGGATTTTAAAGATTAATATACAACTGAAACCAGATTTCTTTTCTTTTGGGACTGATGGATAAACACTTGGGAAAAACAAAGTTATTGTATACACAAAGTTGCAAAGATTTGGCAATATCTACAATGCAGGAAGGGTTGGTGAAGATGATAGTTGCTAAGATGCCCAAATTGACCTGTCTGATTAGAGAAAAGACAATATAGTTAGACAGAAAACCCTTTAAGGACTTTTTTTTTGCATAAAATAGGAAAAAGTGAACCTTTGATGTATGGTTTTGATGGTTATGTAAAAGAGATTATAGAAAAAAGAAAGTCACACATTTACAATTGTAATTATTGCTATAAGCCAATTCTTTATATATATTTTTCTTACAATTTTTTTCTTTGTCTTTTTGCCCTTTAGCTTTCCTTTTTATTTTTATTTTTTCCTTCTTACTCTATTTTACTTTGCATTAATTTTTACTCTGCGTTTAAAACTTCCATTAAAATTAGATTCCTTTAAAAAAAATATGTCACACTGTATGTATCCTCCTTTTATCAAAGTAACAGCTACTAATAATTTATAGCAACAAAGCTACAAACTCCAGTACATTATAATATTTATCAATTTCATTTATTTATCTGCTATATTTCAGAATAAGAGTTCTCCCAAAATAGCTTCCCAGCTGCATAAACAATGCTAAATCACAGTAAATATGATTTAAATACTGCTTACAGAGACAGAGGCATTCCTAGTGTGATCAATAATATAAAAATGGTAGAAGCAACCAGATGATCAAATGGCTACCCCTTTTTTTAAATGCATCTTATATATAAAAAGGAGCAGGGTCTGAAGGGATTGGCTAGGTTGCCATTTGATGCTGTTCCCACACAGGTATACACACAGACACACACACACACATACATTGTGGAATTTAAATGGTAGTTTAATTTAATTTAATTTAATTTATTAATATTTCTATACCACCCTTCTCCCTGAGGACTCAGGGCGGTGTACAGGGCAAGAATAAAACACAGAAATGTACAAAAATTAAAAGATAATTAAATGCATGCCCGATTAAAATACAATTAATACATAGTAAAAACCCCAATAAAAATGATAAAAAACCCCACCAATCCCCCTCATGCCAGGCCGGCTTGCTCGAACAAGTATGTTTTCAGATCGCGGCGAAAGGAGCGCAGATCGGGCGCCGTCCGGAGCTCAACCGGTAACTGGTTCCATAGCTCCTGGGCGCCCACAGAGAAGGATCTCCCCCTGGGGGCCACGAGACGGCATTCTCTGACCGGTGGCACCCTGAGGAGGCCCTCTCTGTGGGAACGCACAGGGCGCAGGGAGCTTGATGCCGGCAGCAGATGTTCCCTGAGGTACTCCGGCCCCATGCCATGGAGGGCTTTGAACACCATTACTAGCACCTTGAATCTCACCCGGAAGACAACTGGCAACCAATGCAGCTCACGGAGCAGAGGTGTCACATGGGAGTATCGGGAGACTCCCAACACAACTCTCGCGGCTGCATTCTGTACCAGCTGGAGCCTCCGGGTGGTCCTCAAGGGAAGCCCCATGTAGAGAGCGTTGCAGTAGTCTAGACGAGAGGTCACGAGCGCGTGAGTGACCGTGCATAAATCATCCCGGCTTAGATAGGGCCGCAACTGGCGCACCAGGCGAACCTGGGCGAAAGCCCCCCTAGTCACGGCCACCATATGATCTTCCAAGGTAAGCCGCGAATCTAGGAGGACTCCCAAGTTGCGAGCCCTATCTACGGGGGGTAATAATTCACCCCCCATAGAAAGAGATGGAATATCCGAATGGACCCGGGATGAAGGTATGCAAAGCCACTCGGTCTTGTCGGGGTTGAGTTGAAGTCTGTTCCTCCCCATCCAGACCCGAACCGCCTCCAGGCAACGGGACATCACGGTGAGGGCATCACTGGGGTGGTTTGGGGTAGAAAGAAAAAGCTGGGTATCATCAGCATACTGATGATACCCAACTCCAAAGCCACGAATGATCTCACCCAGCGGTTTCATATAGATGTTGAACAGGAGAGGCGAGAGGACCGACCCCTGAGGAACTCCACAAACGAGAGACCTCACGGTCGACCTCTGCCCTCCTGTCAACACCGACTGCGAGCGTCCCTGGAGATAGGAGGAGAACCACTGTAATACCGTGCCTCCCACTCCCAATCCCCTGAGACGCCGCAGCAGGATACCATGGTCGATGGTATCGAAAGCCGCTGAGAGGTCTAATAGGACTAGAACAGAGGAATGACCCCTGTCCCGAGCCCTCCAGAGATCATTCACCAGCGCGACCAATGCCGTCTCCGTGCTGTGCCCGGGCCTGAAACCCGATTGGTACGGGTCTAGATAATCCGCTTCATCCAGGACCAAAGGGAGCTGATGCGCCACCACACTCTCAACAACCTTCGCAAGAAAGCGAAGGTTGGAGACCGGACGAAAGTTGTTCAATACATCTGGGTCCAAGGCAGGCTTCTTGAGGAGGGGCCTCACCACCGCCTCTTTCAAGACGGCAGGGAAGCTACCCTCACTCAAAGAAGCTGATATAACTGCCTGGAACCAGGTGCGTGTCCTCTCCCGGGCTGCATAAACCAGCCAGGAAGGGCACGGGTCCAATAAACATGTGGTGGAGCTCAGTCTCCCCATAATCCTGTCCACTTCCTCCGGAGTCACAGAATCAAACTCCTCCCAAATGATATCGACAAGACCACCCGCGTCCTGATCGCCAGACTCTGCCCAGTCGGAGTCCAAACCGGTCCGAATCCGAGTGATTTTGTCCGACAGATAATTGTTAAACTCCTCGGCACGACCCTGCAAGGGTTCCTCCCTCACCTCCTGATTAAGGAGGGAGCGAGTCACCCTAAACAGAGCGGCCGGGCGATTATCTGCGGACGCGATAAGGGTAGCGAAGTGATTGGACCTCGCCACCCTTATCGCAGCGAGATAAGACCTAATATGGGTTCTTAGTCACAATCGGTTGGATTCGGATCGGCTGGACCTCCAACCGCTCTCTAGGCCCCGTCTCCGGCGCTTCATCTCCCGGAGCTCCACGGAGAACCATGGAGCTCGACGGGATCTGCATCGGGTCAGGGGCCGCAAGGGTACAACTCGGTCAAGAGCCTCAGTGGCTGCCCTTTCCCAAGCTTCCACTAAGGCATCTGCCGAGCTGTGAGTGGGGGAGGCAGGTGGGGACCCCAGCGCTGCCTGGAATCTCGCGGAATCCATTAAGCGTCTGGGGCGGTACCATCTAACTGGTTCCACACACCCACGGCGGGGGATGGCAAAACGGAAGACCAGCCGCAGGAGATGATGATCGGTCCATGACAGGGGCATAATAATTGGAGAGCCCCCACCAAGATCATCTAACCACCGACCAGATAAGAAAACTAGGTCAAGGGTGTGGCCTCCCTCATGAGTCGGTCCTGAAATTACTTGCGTCAGGTCCATGGCCGTCATGGAAGCCATGAACTCCCGAGCCAACTCAGATGATCCTCCCAGAGATGGTAGATTGAAGTCCCCCAAAACTATAAGTTTCGGGAACTCAACCACCAACCCAGAGAGGACATCGAGAAGTTCAGGCAGGGCTGCTGCTGCGTGACTAGGCGAAAGGTACACCAGCAGCAAGCCCAACTGCGCACCAGGGCCGCATCTCAAGAAGAGAGACTCACACCCGACTATCTGCGGAACGGTTACGACAATGAAGATTCCCTCTGGAGCTTTTGAGATGTCTTTTCTCTCTTTGTCTTCCTGAAGGAGCTATTATGATATAAATTTCTGTTAGGTTTTATATCCATAAAAATTCAGGCCTTGCTGTTTCTAGAAGAGGTGTGTGTGTGTGTGTGTGTGTGTGTGTGTGTGTTTCAAATATTACAAAATTAAAAGAAGGATAGTCAGCTCCCTCATTGCATGTTATTAACTGAGAACCTGGAGCATCTAAACTTTAAGTAAACCTATGCAATATTGTAATGCACTCAGTTCGAGTAAGTTAAGTACATAATAGCATGAGTAATTAAAATATTAAACTTAATTAACCTTAATTTTTAAAGGCCGTTTTAGTAACTCAAGAAGATATCAAACGAGCTAAATACAAAAAAAATACAGGAGGAAAGCTATTCTTTGCTGCTGTCCCATGCTGTTAAATAATTGTGTATTTATGGCACCTTACTATATAACATTGATACAAAAATATATGGTAAATTTCACCATTTTCACAGTGTGGGTAATTATTAATCACAGCACCTCAGCAATTTTGCTCTTATGTTTTGGGAAGAAAAATTGAAAACAGTTGTATGATGGACTAATCACCAACCTTTTGCTTTCATTATGTAGAAACTAGAAACACCGGCACATTTTTAAAATGTTCCCACTATTCAGCAAAGTAAAAAAACATATTGCAAGCCTTCCATTCCCTTTTGCTCTCCATGTCATTCTCTGAGTGGCTTCTTAGCTGTGTCCAGGTGTTAGGGAACCATCATTAGCAGAAAAGCAGAATGACAACAGAATAGCAGAACTGGAAGGGACCTTGGAGGTCTTCTAGTCCATCCTCCTGCTCAGACAGGAACTCCCCTATACCAGAGTTCCCCATCCTTTTGGGCACCAGGGACCAGTTCCGTGAAGAGAGGTTTTTCAGCGGACCGGAGGGGGCGTGGTTTTGTGTGCTGCCTGCATCTTGCGGATGGGGCTTTGCTTGTTTGTGCGGCCTGGTTGCTGGCATGCCGCAGCCTGGAACTGGTCCATGGAGCTGGGGTTGGGGTTGGGGACCCCTGCTATAAACATTATAGTGAAATAGAGAGGCAGCAACCTTCACCTCAGAATCTCTGAAATGTAATTGCTGAACCACAAGCTATCATTCAAAAGAGCAGTGCTGTTCGATGTACAACCCGGCTTGTATAGGGGAAAAGCTCAGAATATAAACCAATTTCATATTATAGATAGAAGCAGAGATGATGCATGACGTCCCATGGCAAACAACTGAATCAACTTATCTGATTGTTATATCTGAACAATCAGGATGATTTCTTGAAAATACATCCCATATAGGTGTTTATGGTGATTCTCAATTATCCAGGTCATGGTTGTCCCAAAGGTGCTTTTCCAAAAGAAAATTGGACTTTCTTGGGGGTTTCCCCCCCCCCCCCGCCTTGAAAACATTTCTCTTCTCCTCCAAGAAGCTTCCTGGATGAAAAAAGGTTTCAAGGGAGGGGGGGGGAAGCAAGAAAGTCCAGTTGCTTTTTGGAAAAGCACCTTTGGGATCCCATACAGGCCCTTTTTAATTCTATCCAGATGCTTATTAAAATGAGACCATTCTCATTTAAAGAATTAGGCCAATTACAAAGTCTTTACAGGAGTAAATTGGGTATTTGCTAAGAAAGTGGGCAAATAATCAAGGTGCATCCAAGTTTCTTACAGTAATTATCACAAGGCTACAAGAAGACACTGACAATACAAAATTCAAGAGTAATACAACAGGGATCAGGTAGCATTTAAGAACTGGATGTAATGCATGATGGAATACCTCATGCTATAGGACAGACATGTCAAACTCAAGGCAGGCCAGATCTGGCCCGTGATGTGTTTAGATCTGGCCCATAAGCAGGAGGTGATTATGTAGTGGGGGGCGAGCTGAAATGGTGGCAGTGCCAGAGAAGTCTGGGGAGAGTCAACTGGAGTTGCAATGTTGCTGGGGCTCTGCTGAGGCCCTGGGATTGGCGCAAGCAGCTCCACCTAATCGGGGCTTCTGGTGGTCTTGGGGTTGGCCAGCAGCTGCACAGAGTCTTCAGGGAGTTGGAGCTGCAGGGCTCCTAGGGCTTGGCGGGGACCCCAGAATCAGCCTACACAGCTCCAGCTGATGAGCACTGCATAAAAAGGCCAGCTGGGCAGTGAGTGAACACATGGGGGAGAGGGGAGCATATAAAAGGAGAGTTTTTGGCGGGAAGAAGTAGTGAGGGAGAGAGGCGGCGATAGAGAGATGTCGTGGGGAAAGCCTGAGGGAGAGAAGGGGATAGGAGAGGCTTCTCTGTGGGGCAAGCCTAAGGGAGAGAAAGGGACAGCAACTGGCCCTTTGAGGGCAACCATATTGCTGATGCGGCCCTCAATGAAATTGAGTTTGACAGCTCTGCAGTAGAAGATCCTTCCAATGGACTTGTTTGCAGCTCTGGCACTACCATAAATGATCAAACAAGCCATTCTCTTTGCTCAGTTGTTTTGGTTATGGTTATACAGGAAGTAAAACACTGCAGCGTTGTTCATTCCAAGCCAACCGTAAAAGCAAAATACCAAACGTAGCTTGGTGAAGAGTTCCAGTGTGAGGAAGCACGCCGGCTGGCATCTTCACAGGCTCCAAAGTCTGCCAGTAAAGACTTCAACAAAGTTTACCATTTTTATTTAGGTATTGCTCTAAACCAGGGGTGTCAAACTGGAGGACTGCGGCCGAATGTATCACGGCCAGGCCACACCCACCCCAGCTCCACAAAGGCAAAAAACATCACGATACATCACGTGTCGTGATCGAGTTTGACACCTGTGCTCTCAACAAAGGATAGTCACTTGGTGTGGTACTTCCAAAAGGATGCCTGCTGGACCACCAGCCTCCCTTTCTTTCCAAGTGACATCAAAATTATGTGTAAACAAATCCAAATCAAAGGTAATATATCCAATCAGATCCCTCAAAATACATCGGAAAAAATACACATAGCTGTCTTTGAGGACTGCACATTTCTTGAATGAAATGGCATAAAGGAAGAATTATACTGGTCTATTGGTGAACAATGAAGTGTCCAAGGTTTGTTGTGTAGAGAAATGGTAAAAAGGAACACCATCTGCCTCTATGAATTTCAATGAGTCATTTGTCATTTTTAAACAATTAAGGCCAAAAAAACCAGGAATCCCAAGTCAAAAGGAAAAAAAATAGTGTTTTATTAACTACCACACTGTTATAATACACTTTTTAAACGTACAATAAGGTAGCCTTTAAATTTGAGGTGGTCTGAACAAATGAACAGATTTCCAAATGTTTGTAAATAGTGAACGATTGCAATTATTGTACTTTTTTTTTTTTGTAAAATGGGTAGAGCACTTACAGCCTTGGCTATGCAAATTAAGAGTGTACATTTTTTATAGTTGAAAATATAAACAGTAATTAAAAAATAAAAAAAATCAGCTTAATAAAAAACATATATGTTTATCAGTTAAATGTACTGGATACATACAATTTAAGGGAAGCATAAAAGAAAGATGTGGATATTTAAATGCAGCTCAACTAACCAAAGCTTGGCAGAAAAAAAGCATTGTAAAACCCTTATTCCACTATCACTAATATTAATATGGACTATTGTCCCTATGGAAATGATTTTCTATTATTTGCATTTGTATATGTGTGTCTGTGTCTGAGTGCTTATGTGTCTTTTTTTTACTGATAATTTACATGATGGCTTTTAAGGCCCTGGCAGACAGATGTATTTGGAGACAAGGTTAGATAAAAATTGCAATTGACATGGATAGCCTTAATTTTTGGTCCTCCACTATTCAAGATAAGGTTATCTTTATTTTTGTTTCATCACCCAAAATGCAGCAACTTTTTTTTTTATTTAAGCCTTGAATAATTTTAAACATCGGTTATATTGCCCAAATTAGTTAAAGAATATTATTAACAAGACATTATTTTGGCAAAATTAAACTTTAAACATGGCTTTTCAACAGGATTTAAAAGGTGACTATCCCTAGAGCTCCATGTTAAAATGTAATTTTCAAAATCTTACAAGAGTAATGCTTAAAATATTGTACATAGTTAACCTAATTAAAATAATTAGCTTCAAAATGACAACTTGATGAGCTAAGTAAAGCCTATACAATGAAACATTTGCTTGGAAACTTGATTTGTCAGTTATGCATAATAAAAATTCCAGTCAAGAAAATTACAAAATTTCTTTTATCATAACATGATTTCTTTCACCAATCAACTTTTATCTTACAATAGATAAATACCAACATGTTCTCATTTTTACACTAAACCACAAAGGATTGATGCATTTGATTAGACTACCATTTCCATTGTTAAATTTCTTTTTATACAAGTTGGTAAAATTTAATCTCTTCTAGATTCCAAAAGTACCTACAAAACTCATGCAATTTTACCATTTTAATATACTATGGAATATCATACAAAGTAAGGCATTTCAGTGTCATGTATAACCAAGTTACTGTCAATCCAAAAATTTTTGCACATCAATAAAAAGATATCTAAGAACTTAGGAACAATATTCTTCTCACTACTGTATAAAAATAACCACAATTAATAGGTATTTTGTGTATATTTATTCCATTGTCTCATTTCCGGAAACGGTAACAAGCTGTAAAGGTATTTCAGCATTGGTAAGAATATCTTGATTGCTGGTGCCAGATGTGTTAACAGTCCCTATCCCTGAAACAGAACCTTGTTGAATATTAGCAAGGATGAGCGTTGTTCCGCCCGCCGTAATCAAAGTATCCTCTGGTGTTGCTTCGACCGATGCAAGCACTGTACTGCTAGCATGAATAGCTTTTTTATTCTGATGGGTTTTAATGTGTTTGGCAAGATGATCACTTCTCATGAAGCGCTTGGAACATTCTGGACAGACAAATTTCTTTTCACCTGTTCAACATATTGAAAAAAGAAGTTTCACACCAAAGCACACGTAGCCTTCACACAGCTGAAATTTGAAACTCTTGACAGCTCTTCCTTTTCTTTAAATAGAAAATCACATATGACTTATAAGTACTGCTAAAGATGTTTAAATGACATTTTTAACGACTAACCGGTGCTTTAAATTCCCACCCATACACCAAAAGAAATCAGTAAAAAAAAATAGAGAGAGAGATTGGGTCACCTGTGTGTGTTCTCCTGTGTCGCTGTAGCTCATCGCTACGGGTAAACCTTTTCCCACAAAACATCCACGTACAAATAAACGGACGCTCTCCAGAATGCCAACGAAGATGAGCTCTCAAATGTGATGTCTTTCCGTAGACTTTCCCACAGCCTGGTATGTGACAGATGTGTTGTTTCTTTTTCCCCAAATTGGTGCCTCTGTTAAAACAGGCAATGAAACAAACATTGCTCAAAACACTGACGTCAAGACAGGTTGCATCTTATACTGAACTGCGAGAAAATGCGCTCGTGTACCTCAGCATAGATGTACAGTGATTGAGGGTATTAACTAGCTCAGGAGCAGCATGAGCCGTCACCGCTGAATCGAATGACACGTCCTTCAATCTGTCATGGGCACCGAAAGAGCAAGGTGCACGGATTTCCCACAGATACAGGTGCTCAGTTTGATGATCACTCTCACTTTTGCCTCATTTATTTTAAGGACGTATGCTACACAATGAGACAAGAAATGCCTACCTTCCACCGCCTTCTTTACAATTGGGGCAAGTGCAAGCTACCCTTCGCAATCTTTTTCCTTCCTGGTGTGGCTGGTCCCCTTCCTCGTCTACCACTTGCACTCGCAAGTGTGTCAGGTCATTGGTATTCAGTGTAGAATCACCACCCAGCTGCCATTCCTCTGGATCAGGCTCCTCTTCTTTGATCCTAATATCTAAAAGGTTGGGGGGGATATTACAGATCAACGATCAGTCCCATTACACAGAAAGGAAAAAAAACTGTGAAGGTCTTAAGCCTTAAAAAAATGTTCGTTATCTGTTTATCCTATCTTACCAATCGATCCATTCCAATCTCAGAATGCCACATAGCAATTTATGTACTTTTACTCATAAGCTCTTCTCTATTGAACAGCCATTCTCTATGCCTGTTACTCGTCCCAGCTTCTGCCAACCTAGCTGTTCGAAAGCACGTAAAAATGCAAGTAGAAAAATAGGGACCACTACGGTGGGAAGGTAACGGCGTTCCGTGAGCCTTTGGCGTCTAGTCATGCCGGCCACATGACCACGGAGACGTCCTCGGACAAGCGCTGGCTCTTCGGCTTTGAAACAGAGATGAGCACCGGCCCCTAGAGTCGGAAACAACTAGCATGCACCTGCGGGGGAACCTTTACCTTTATTGAAAATCCACATCTAGCTTCACGTGTCGAATCAACTAAGCATGCTTTTAAGAACACCACTAAACACGTTACAAACAAAAGCAATATTTTTTCTAGCTAGAAAGGGTAAAAGTAGCCTTTTTTTTAAAAAAAAGGGAGGGCTTCTCAATGTAATGTAAAGAATTCTGTTGAAACTAGAAAGAAGATTTTAAAATGTGAAAATGATGTTTCAAGAATGCTTTAAAAAGCAACAAACCCTTGCGAATCATTCTCTTGGGCTGGGAGCTTAGCTGATGTGTAGCTGTCTAAACAGCTCAAGCAGACGTTTCATACCAAGTAACGATAATGATAAAACTGACACATTAAAAATACACCCATAAATTGCAAAGATTAAGAAATTAAAACAAATGACTGGTCATTGTAAACCAGTACAATAACGGTACATTTGCTGGAGGGGTTCTGCAGCTATGTGTGCAAGTGGGATGGCCGCACCAGCGCGCAAGCCAACCTTCACATCTGTTCAAAAAAGAACATGCTTCCTGTCCTTGGATCAGCTCTAGCTGGCCGCAACTATTTAACTGTCCTTCCCTCCTTATCTTCAGAGCTACACGAAAGCTCAGCAAAAAACTATGCCAGTCCTGATGCAGTGTTGAGTGTTTTAGCGCTGCCATTTACTCTAAATGGGAAGCCTTAAGAAGCCTATATATGGAAGCAGCATTCTTCCCACACACAGCAAAGCCAGGCCAAGGAAAGGTAATATTCTAATATGCCAAAGGAAGGGGGGGGAGAATCCTTAAATGCCAAGGGAAAGCTTTCAAAAGAAACAGAGCCAATACCAATTAAATAAAAAGGGTTTTTTTAAAAAACAAACAACTCTTAAGTATTCACTTACATTACATTTATAGTACTGTTTTAGCATCCAAACTATGATTAGCCTATTTTTTTTCCTAATAATATCCATCTTTATATTTGCCAGCAGTATCAAGGATATTTTAATACACTTAATTTATCTTGACATTTAAGTTGCTGCAATATGACATATGTACCTATGAAGAGGAACTTCTGTTGAGGAAGATTATCATTACAAACCTGTGAAGGGTTGCAAGCATAACTTGTAAAAACAAAAAAAGACAATCTAACTGCCATTGATATTTAAGAAACACATGTTAACTTATTGTCCTTGCTGGACAAATTTCATATTCAGTACAAACAAGAACCAAAAATATTTTTCAAGAAGATTATTTAGCACACGTACATCCAGAGACTGAGAATTTCCCACAGAACATATTTTACAATTTGTCATTGGTATTAAAGATGGATGGTTGAGGAAGCTACATATTTCATATAATATAAAAATCCATTTACATGAATGAGATCATCTGTCACCATGGATAGAGGTATCAATAGTACGCTGGTGATACTCAACTTTATATTTCCATACCTGGTGACCCAAGTGATGCTGTTCCTACCTTCTTATAGTACTTGGAGAATGTAGGCACTGAATCGGGGACAACAGGCTATGATTGACCTTAACAAGGCTGAGTGGCTTTGGGTACACAGAGCTTCAAGATCTGGCTCTTTGACATCTTTAGTTCTGGGTGGGGTTGCACTACACCAGGGGCTAGGCAACCTTGGCTCTTTTATGACTTGTGGACTTCAACTCCCAGAATTCCTGAGCCAGCCATGCTGGCTCAGTTGAAGTCCACAAGTCATAAAAGAGCCAAGGTTGCCTACCCCTGCACTACACTATTCAGACCAAGTTTGCAACTCAGGGATTCTCTCCTGGACCCATGTCTCCTGCTCGAAGAGTGGGTGGCAGCTGTGGCTAGGAAAGCCTTTGCAGAACATTGATTTCTGCACCAGCTGCAGCCTTTCCTGGATCAGGACTCCCTGCACTCAAGTCAGTACAGTCCTAGTCATCTCTCGTCTGGACTACTGCAATGCACTCTACCTGGCAGCTTCAACTAGTGCATGAGCAGTCTTTGGATCCCCTAGAACGGCCCATGTTACACCGCCGCTCCGTGAGCTGCACTTGTTGCCGTTTTTTCCCCCCTGATGCAGTTCAAGGTATTATGACGTTTAAAGCCCTCTGTGGCGTGGGTCCAGGATCCTTGATGAACTGTCTCATCCCACTTAGCAGGCCCGTCCCAATCGTGCCGGCCGGCCAAGGAGGCCTACTGCAGATTTCATTGGTCCAGGAACTCCAGCTGGCAGAATCCAGGAGAAGGGCTGCCCTAGCGCTAACCCTCTGGGACATCCTGCTCACTGGGGCAAAGTCTGCCCCCCACTCTCCTGCCTTTCCACAAGAGCCTGAAGACCTGGCTCTGCCGGTTGGCCTGGGGGCCTAATGGAGCAGAACCACACTGGAGGTGGCTATTAGACCCCCACGTGTGTCTCTCCCCCCCCAACCCAATGCATCCTGTTCTCTTCCAGGCCATCTTCTAGTTCATTTTGCTGCGCTTCATTTTTATTGCTTCATTATTTTACTATTGTTACATTTACATTTTTTAAATTTTATGTTCTACTGTTGTAAATTGCCCAGAGTGGCACCATAGTGAGATGGGTGGCAAACAAATGTAATAATAAAATAAATAAATAAATAAATGTTACTCAACTCCAAAGTGTGTAAAAACCACCATATACAAGAAACACGCACAAGATTACCTCTATTTTGCCTCTCAAAGTGTACTTCAAGCTTCCAAATTTGAGTAAAAAACAGGCTCCCAAGCTATAAAGCAAAGGCAACAAACAGGCAGCTTTGCTCAGCTGCAACTCCCGTGGACCTCTATCGTATCTTCCGTCTCATAATTTTAAAATAGCCAGTAGGAAATAGTCATACGCCCCACCCCATCCCCTCCGTCTCTGAGTTACAAAGGGAAGATGCCACCTTTACTCAATGCCTTCCTTTACTTTTCTGATGAACATTTTTTTGGGGAGGGCTTTTGCCCCACCAAATTCTTCTGTCATTTTATACCATGTGCCTATAAACTGAAGTCCAGCTCATTTTTTCTCCATGTTCATCAACACAGCAATCTCTCCCAGCCAGAATGAGTAAATCACTCAAACCAGCAGATCTTTCACAGTGTAATCTATGAGTCTTTACTCAGAAGCAAGTTCTACTCTGTTCAACAGAATTTATTCCCAGCTAAGGGGGCATACATAGGACTGTTATCTTGAACAACATTGGTACAGATCCATTTGGTTTCAATTCTCTTTGCCCCAAATATTACTTTTCAGAAAACCAAAGAATCATTTATGCTTTCACATGCATGCAAAAGAATGCTAATTCTCTGTTCCTACCACAGCAGCATGCAATACGTGTTCAGGAATTGTGATCTCATGACAATCCAGAAATACTGAGATGTTGAGGCTAGCCAAGCAAAGCAACATCTGAGAAACAATTGTTTTAGCATCTTGATTCACAAGACAAGTTGCTCCATAAGCACACCCTCCCCAAAATGATAAAATATAAATAGTTTATATTTTCAAATAATTCTGAAAAATTGGAATTCTTACTGAAATATAAGTTTGGTAGCATTTGGCTAATTCAGATATATCTTCAAGTGTTCCTTTATAAAAGCATTAAAATTTCAACTAGCAAGAAACATACATGGAGCTCCCACAAACTTGAGTCCTTACTTAGATTATTTCATTACTATATCCTGACTCATTAAAACTAAATGTATTTGTACAAAATGGCTGAATATATAAGTATATTTACATTAAAACTACAAATATATTTTATCATCAGAAAAGAAAAATGGATCTGAAATATAAGAATTATGTAAAGTCATGTTTGTTAAAGGACTATTTCAAGTGAAAATTCATTTGGTCTGCTCAACTGTCAAACATGATTGATAAAATTTTGGAGGATGAAGGCAACCTATTCAAACATTGAGAAACCCATTAAGATTCAGCCTGCATGAAAAAGTTATATTACAATTGATAGTCATATGTCAATATAAGAAACATTTATTAATTAATAATAATTACTGGCTACCATTCTAAATACAGTATGAATTCTTTGCTTTCTTGTCTTTCAGTTTCTCTTAGAATATAATTTAAAAAGCTGAACTATCTTTTTAAGAACAGTATGCAAATATGTCAGAAGCTACCAATATTGATAAAAAATATCCCCTGTACCAGGAAAGATATTTTTCATCTTCTCTCCCCATCAGTATTCTTGAACAGGTCTGGATGCAGAAGGGCTATAAGGAAGAGAGGGAACATAGTCTATTCCTTTAGCCATGATCATAACTGGATATCACTCAATATATATATATTTTTAAGGTAGATGTACAATATTCAAGATAGGCAGTTTACTACAAGTAATAAAAATACATTTTAAGTTGTTTCTTCTGTTCAATCATGTCCTAATCTCAGAAACTGCCTGGACAAGTCCCTGCAGTTTTCTTGGCAAGGTTTTTCAGAAGCCATTTGCCATTGCCTTCTTTCTAGGGCTGAGAGAACCTGACTGGCTCAAGGTCACCCAGCTCGCTTTTGTGCGTAAGGTGAGATTAAAACTCATGGTCTTCCTGGTTTCTAGCCTGATGCCCTGACTACTACGTCAAACTGGTTTTCTGGTATGGTTAGAAAACCTAGATAATTTTAAAAGTGCGTTTTTGAAAGCTTTTGAGTCAATGTGATTAATCAATAATCCTGTTTCTAGACCAAACATTCTTCAGTTTCAGGCTTCCAAATAATGGCCCATAGGACTAAGAAGGTGGAGAATCTGCATTACTTGCCAAAATCATATATTGACAGAAATCACATCCTTATCTCTTGCCCCCTGGATTCCTATCCTTTTAACAGGGAACAATGAAGGACTAAGCAGAATGACGATTATAATGGTTTATTTGTATCAGTACCAATCAGAAGTCAAGCAACCATTTGTCTGAAATGGTATAGGGTTTCCTGCCTGAGCAGGGGTTGGACTAGATGACCTCCAAGATCCCGTCCATCATCATCATCATTATTAAAAATGTACTAAGGAAACCTGGCCAAAGATAGTAATTTCCTTCTTCATGCAATCTACTCAAAAAAGAAAAAAGAAAAATATCCTTGTATGCATTCCTATGGGAAAAAAATGTTTAATCTTATTTTAAGATGGATTTCACAGCTCTCATTTCCCCGTTCCCCAAAGCACTTTCATATTTGTGTTTACTGCTTCCATATGAAGTAAACCCAAATTTGCAGACTCAAAAGAAATAGACAAAAATTCAGTAAAGGGCAATCTGGAAAACAGTGGGAAAGGACAAAAAAATATTTGTACCTCTCTTAATATCTTTCACGTCTGCTTCTTCTGGACTACAGCTGAATCACTCCATTTGGTTATAGCCTATACCACAGGTCTGCAACCCGCGGCTCCAGAGCCGCATGCGGCTCTTTCAGCCGTCTCCAGCGGCTCCCAGTCCTCTGACATGTGCAGTCAAAAAAAAAAAAAAAAGTGGAACGGGCTTCCGGTGGCTACGCGGCGCCGGAGACAGCCTTCCCGGGCTGCCCGCGGCTCAGCTGAGTTATTTTCGCCCGAAACAGCGCCGATCAGCTGTTCGGGCGAATTTGAAGCCCCCTCCTCGGGAGAAGAGGAGGGGGTGAGCCCCCAGGTAGGGGTCGAGTTCTCCGGAGCCGCCTGAGCTTGTGGCTTGGGCGGCTGAAGGATTGAACTCCCCCGTAGCCTGGGCTGCTCCCAGCTGGCCAGCGCCTCTGCTCCTGATTTCTTGGAGCAGAGCCAGGCGTCTGCGACCACCCCTGCCTGAAGGAATGACTATGGATTAAAGGAGCAGGCAGAGCGGTACAAGAGGAAAAGGTGAAGAGGATTATTATATTTTACTCTCCAGCTTGATGGACTTTTTTGGATTTTAAATCTGAAGTGAAAGTGCGTCACAATTGGTAAAAGATGGCGGCTAAACCACCCCCTAAAACTCTTCGGAGTGCTGGAACTTCTCCGGTGCAGCAATCATTACTGCAGGCGCTGCATCCTCCTGATGTATTGACATCAAAGGACTTACAAGATGCTCTTGAAAAACACACCCAGGTAATTTTGGAATCAATTAATGATAGATTTGCACAGATGGAGGAGAAATTGGAGAAATTGGAGGAGAGAATGGAGGAGAGGATGGAACAGAAGTTCAGAGTGATGAAGGTAGACATCTTGTCTTCAGTGTATAAAGTGGCTGGATGTGTGGAAGAATTGGAGGAAAAGCTAGAAGATTTGACTCAAAAGAATGCTATATTAGAAGCAAAAGTATTGGAGAATGAAGACAAAATGGATAAGGAACTGAGTCTTGCTCAATATTACCAGATGCAGTTTGCCATTAGAATTAGAGGCTTAAAGGAGAATATTAAGGAAGATCTAAAGCAGCTGGTTTCTGAGGCTTTCGAAGTAGTATTGAAACAGCCAGCATCTGAAATAAAAGGAGGCATGGATAAAGTGTTTCGTGTGAATTCATGGATTGCTAGACAGAGAAAGTTGCCTAGAGATGTGGTGGTATATTTTGCAAAAAGGGAAATTAGAGATGAAGTTATACGAGCTGCTTATGATACTAAAGTTGTGATTGCTAATCAAGAAGTTTTGGTCCTAAAAGAAATTCCTCCAAAGGTTTTAAGGAGAAGGAAGGATTTTACATTTCTTGTGCAAGAGCTCAAGCAAAGAGATATAAGGTTCAGATGGGAGATCCCAGTTGGGTTGATGGTGACGCACGAAGGTAAAAGGTACCGTCTGGTTACTGTGATGCAAGCGCGTGATTTCTACAATAATGTTTTAAAGGCAACGCCATTAACACTTCTGGAAGCTGAAAAGGGATCTGGAGAAGGAGTGCATAAAGAGGCCGAAGATGGTCAGATAGAAGACAACGGTGTTGGAGGAGATCAAGATACAACTTCGTCGGATGATCCTATAGAACAGAGGGTGACGCGTGCTGCTGCAAAACGATCTAAAAAGAGAAAATAGCAGGATTTGCAGAAGTCTATGGATTTTTTACAACGTATTTATAGTCAAGTAATGGGAGGTGGGAAAAGATTTGGGTGTAGACGCAATATATTTTTATATGTGGTGGTTTTCTGGAAAGGGTGAGGTTTTTTGGATTAAAGTTTGGTGGAATATACAGAAGATTCTTAAATGGAGGTTAAAGTTTTGTTTGCAATCTTTTTTTTGTTTGGAATAATTATAGATGTGGCACTGGAAGAGGAACTGCCGATTACAGAAGAGTTGACTTTAAAGTTTTCTGATTTGGTTGAGGTGGCGAAGATTTTGGTTAATTTGAAAGATTATCTGTAAGAACGTTATATCATGGAATGGACAAAATGGATGGAGTCTATTTAGGATAAGTATAGGGTTAAGAAGTGTTATGTAGTATTTGAATAACTCTTTTTTCCTTTTTTTTCTTTTTCTTTTTTTCTTTCTATCTTGGGTTTTTTTTCTTTTTTTTGTTTTTAATATATATTTAATATTATTAAGGTTTGTTTTATCCTATATAAGCTAGAGAGTGTTTCTTTTTCTATCTTAGTTTTTTATATATATTTAATATTGCTAAGGTTTGTTTTATCCTATATAAGCTAGAGAGTGATGGATTTTAGAATTTATAGTTGTTAGTATATGGTTGTTTATGTTTGCTTTTTTTTATATATATACCTTGTATTTAGCTCTGGGAAGCCGGGGGGGGGGGGAGGGGGGGAGGGGGGGAGGGAGGGGGGGAGGAGAGAGGGGGGAGGGGGGGAGGTAGGGGGGGGAGGAGGGAGGGGGAAGGGGGGTTTTTTAAAGGAAAATTGTATCTTAAAACTTTTCAATAAAAAAAAAAGTGGAACTAAAAAAGTTCAACCAATCAATTCAAATATGCAGGGTAGGTGCATATCTCGCCTTGGCTCCACTCTTCAGTCAAACCCTGTTCTGCGCATGTGCGCATGTACGCACATGCGCACACATTTTTTGCGGCTCCCAGTTTTTCCTTTTGTGAGGGAACCGGTTCCGAGTGGCTCTTTCACTGTTTCAGGTTGCTGATCCCTGGCCTATACAATAGTTGCCATTCAAACTTATATTGCAACTTCTATATACAGGCGCTGCTTTAAGATTTGGCGTAAGTATCCTGCAAAACTATCATAGCATGCTCTTTTCCAAAGTGCTTTCTACAATTCACCAACAGCTGAACAGGAGATTGGTAGGAGCAAACTAGGTGATTGGTGGTTTGTTGGGAAAGTTCTAATGCTATCTCTTTAGAGGGATAAATTACTACCACTGATGAAACAGATACACACATATACATATACATATATATACATACACACACACACACACACACACACACACAAACACACACATATATTCGTGTGCACACATATTGTCCATAATAAAAATGTGTGGCATGTAACCCTCCAGATAAAAGATTATTCCATTTTAAATGAGAATGCAGCAGAAGCAGATCAAAAGACTATGTAGTCCATCATCCTGTTTGCGACAGAAGCCAATAGTATAGCTCAAAAAGAGGATATGAATGCAACAGTCCACTTCCACTTTTATTCTGCATGACGTATTTCCAGAATCCTGAGGACATACAATATATAACCACCATAACTAGCAGTCACTGATACGTTCATTGACAAAACATTAAATTAAAAAGCTATCTGCTGGCAAAGCAAATGGCACAATTCAAGTATTACACATAACAATTATTATTGCCTGCCCAAGTCTTCCACCACTGAGCTTCATCTCATGACACTAGTTTGTATTATTTGGAGACAGGAAAAAACTTTCTTCACATCTCACAGTGCTTTAAAAATAATACATATTCCCCTTAATTTTTTTCCCATAAAATAATTACCAAGCCCACATATCAGAGCACTGTTTGTGAAACCCCTCGTTTTCAAAATAAATTTGCCAAGTGGTTTCATAAAATGAGGTTAAGAGAAAAACACATCTGGACTTTCTGTTTCAGAACCAATTTTAGTGTTTCAGTTCTAAAATCAATTTATGCTGTTAACAGCTTGTTTTTGTTTCAAACCTATCCAAAATGACATGAGCTAATGGACTCATGTCCAAATCTGGTATCAAAATCCTTTGGAATCCAAAATTTGGAAAATATAATTTTAAAAACGTCAACTTGACAAATCACCAATTCGTTTAACCAAGAAAAAAACATCAGAATTTTTCACTGTATGAAGTGAAATGTATTTTGGCAGCTGAAATAATTTGTTTCTCCTAAATGGCAACATCAAGTTTTGTGCGCTTCAATAATTCTGATTAATTTTACCATAATTCAAAGCATTAGTTTTACAATACCTGCAGGACTGTCAGCATTGTCTCCAGGATGCAGCTGAATACCTCCAGAGTCTATAGAATTTATTGTAACTGTTTGTAGGTTTGGCAACTGAGCAGTACTTAGACTAACAGGAGACGAAGTCAAGGCCCCACCTGTTCCAACTTGACCAAGAGTGAGGGTCTGCACAGGGGTCAATGTGATTTGTTGGCCAGGAGCATTTTGAAGCTGCAAATTCTGCAAGTTCTGCACTCCTTGGACTTGAAATGTTTGCCAAGTTATTTGCCCAGTTGGGGTCACTGTCTGTGCCTGGATTAAAAAAGTTCCAGGATTCAACTGAAGCTGAAGATTCTGCAAAGCCTGTTGTGATATACTTTGGGTGGCTTGCACACCATGGATTGTCTGTTGCGCAATACCTTGTACAATCTGAGCCTGACTCGTAGTTTGTTGAGATTCTTGAAGCTGTATATGTTGTACAATAGGCTGTGCTGTTGAGACCTGAATATTCTGGGCCTGTGTCTCCTCCGAGACAGATGTTTGGATGTAATTTCCCTGAAGATCTGAACTATGGACCTGCCCACTAGTAGAGGGCAAACTGTTTGAATTTTGTTCTAATATACTAGTATTGTCTATGGTTACAGGCAGTTGTTGTGAGGATGACGATGTTGGCACAAATAAGTCTGTATCAGTGGCTGTTTCCGTCATTTCAGGAGAAACCTGTTCTGCAGTCCTATCAGAAGTGTCCGAATTATCCATTGCCTGTGCAGTGCTTATCAAGTGTCCATCGGCATTAATGCCTGCAGTCATGGTTTGAGAACCACTTAGTCCCAGAGAATCTAGATCAACACTATTGATGGGAACAAATGCAATGTTTCCTGGCAGTCCAAGAGGAACATTAGCAACTACCTGTGCTTGTCCAGGAAAAGATGAACCACCAATTGTAACCCCTTGGACTTGGCCAGTCTGTGATAAAATATTCTGGATGTTACTAGAGGATGTTCCAGAGGCAATAATGGTTTGATTGGAGCCAGGAATGATCTGAATTTGACCAGTTTCTTGATTCACACTACCATTATCCGAAG
The DNA here is from genome assembly GCF_947247035.1 of Vipera ursinii. Lineage (NCBI taxonomy): Eukaryota > Metazoa > Chordata > Lepidosauria > Squamata > Viperidae > Vipera > Vipera ursinii. Next base: position 158,925,435 of record NC_139512.1, read on the forward strand.
AAGCTGCAAAACCAAGCTGAACCTGCTGACCATCAGCTGTCTGTATCTGGGGTATTACTTGATACTGGACATTGGACACAGTGCCATTTGATGAATCCGAACCAGGTGCAACAGAAAATATCTGTTGATTCTGCAGACTCTGAAGAGGAAGAACGTATTGTCCACTTGAAGTTACTGTGGCAGCCCCTGGGATCTGCACTATATTGCCAGCTTCATCTTTAATAGTTGTGGGTGTAGCAGACAATACCTCCCATCTATTTGGTGTTCCTGCTAACTGTACAGAGGCCAAATCTCCTGTCTAAACAAAAGCAAAAACAAAAAATCAAATTTAAACATCTGTGCAAACTACAGATGAGCAATACATTACTTGCACATACCTAGTAGGCCAAATAGTTCAACCTTAGTGCCACATAAAGTTAAATGGGGAAAAAAATCAATTGTTCTCCACACAGAAATCTTTCTTCCATTGTTGTTTTAAATACTTTATAATCATTCATTCCTTACATTAATCTAAATTCTGAACTGTTAATTGTAGAACAGTACCTATAACAGGCAAGTAGCTACATGTATTTTATGTATTTTTCCTGCTTTTGCTTAACTTAGTATACTGTTTGTTTAAACAATGGGTTCTTAAAAAGAAACTAGTTCCAAAATTGTGCATTTAGATACATATATTTGAATAACTGAAGAACAAGAAATAGAACTTGACTTGTTATGCCAGCATGCAAACAAGATAATCCTATCAATTCAGCCTCTTCATTTTTACATGTCAGTAAGTGTAATTAGAAAAATGTCTATTATATACTAATTCCTACTTTAGCTGAACTAGAAAACTATAATCAACAGCTCTGGAACATTAAACCATAGTTTGAGGGTAGTTTGATAACTTGTCAGGTTCTGAGGTTGTTAATCATAATTTCTCAATTAAAATAAAAAGGAAACTATCATTAGCAAGATACATCCTATTTGTTTATCAACTTGTCCCAAAGTGGAGCCCAAAATTTATGCATCTCTTGTGTTAACAAGTTATGACTGCTTACATTAAGAAACAGAAGAGGTCTTTTCTTTGACATTACCTCTGATATGAACAGTTTGACCTGACGGAAGTAATTCTGTACAAATATGCATATATCAGGGTATTGCCTATCCCAAAGTTTCTTAGCCCCATCTATGGTGTATTGGATGTCCCTCTTTATAAAACTTTTTCAATTCAGACTTTATTAATGCATACTGCACTTACACATGTAGCTCCTTAGCAAAAATACATTTGAAGCAATAAAATGCTGACCTTTACATTTTCAAAACATCAGTATGTTTTAAGACAGATGCATAATGAAAAAATGGTTTACAGAGTCATTAAAAGTGATAGTGATTTGTTTTTGGAGATTAAGAAATATATGATTCAGGAACCTACAGGAGAATCACAGCTATACTGATACTTATAATAGATATATTTTAAGCTAAAATTACATTGCATAAATAGCAGCAATAAGTACTTTCCACCCACACCAAGGGCACTGTCAGCCTGAATAAGGGCACTGGAAATCAAGGTATTTCAGTTTATAACTCTCAACTGCAGATCTTAATCATTCTAGCTTTCTTCCCCCTCAAAACACAGCTCTATAAATTAAGGAAATTTCAGATAACACTACACACAGCCTACTCTTTTCTGCTGGTCAAAAAATTCACAAGGAAGAAAAATGAACAAATCTAACACAATAACATCTTCGGTCCTTTTTTAATACTAGCTGCTGCATTTATAAGAATGCAAGATGGGTACAAAAGACGCAGCCACTATAACTTAGCTATTAAAAATGTTTTGGAGAAATTTTGAAAATAGGAAAGTTTTCCTCCTTACAGTTTACATTATTAATCATCTCCCACTTAAGAAACTCTCCAAAGATTATCTATGCCCAACCTTGGAAATGATACGTGATTTCTAGTCTTGGCCTTACAGGTGTCTATTTCTTCTGAACTCAAATGTGCTTATATTTTTCCTTTGCATGAATCTTCCCGCATGGTTATTTTTAAAATATTTGATGTACAAAGCCAAAGAAGTATAAGGAACAACAGAGCTTCTCTCTGTCCCTCTCTCATGCTCTGGGCAGAGTTTCAAAAACTGAAATGACAGTCTCTCTTTCCTTTAAAGTCTGAAAGGTATCTTCATACATGTGGCAACCAGGAGCAGGGTTGTACAGCTCTATGATTTCTATATAGTCAGATTCTATTATTTATTTTATTTTATTAGACTTATATACCGCCCTTCTACCGTAGGACTCAGGGCGGTTCACAAGGTTTTTAAAAACAATACAACAAATTACAAAACTTAAAAACAATTTAAAAGATTATAATTGATTATAATTGAAATAAAATTCCCAATTAAAATACAATTAAAATCCCAATTAATATTCTCAGTCCAGGCCAGAGAGCTCAGAGCCAGGTCTTCAGGTCCCGGCGGAATGAGCGAAGGTCAGGGGCAGTCCTAAGTTCTACAGGCAGCTGGTTCCAAAGGGCCGGTGCACCCACAGAGAAGGCCCTCCCCCTGCGTATTGTCCGCAGGAAATCTTTTACCGGCGGCACCCTGAGAAGACCCTCCCTGTGGGAGCGCACAGGACGAAGGGAGGTTGCAGTAGTCCAATCGGGAGGTCACGAGCGCATGAGTGACTATGCGCAAGATACACATCTTCCAAGATTCTTATGATCTTACTGAAAATGTTTTTAACTACTTCTAACTTTTCTGAAATGCTAAAGTTGCACACCTGTAGCTATTTTCCTCCCCAGGGGTTTCTTGAAACTTCAGAATGTGGAAAGGGCATTTTAAAAAGTCACAGTAAAAATGTAGTTGTTTTTTTTTTAAAAAAAAAAACCCTACATTTCTCATTATGTTCATGCAATAAAAAACAACGGAAAGAACTCTTACATGTGTGAGATACCAATTCTTATTGGTTCCAAAATGTCGCTGGCAAGAATAGACCTCCTTAATTTTTTCTTTTATGCAATCCATTCCATCATCTTTCAAAGTGTTTGAGGACCATCTAATATGTTAGGAGCTGGCAATGTGGCACTTGTGCACATCATCACATAGATGGTCTCCACAGATGGGATCCCAAGAAATTCCAAAATTAAAAAAAAAATTAAATTTGTTATCTATGGGCATTGCCATCTCAACATTTGTTGGCATTTTTCTTGATCTGGAGCTCTCGCAGAAATGTGAATAAATCTTATAAGCACGCTTGATTACTTCAAGTTCGGAATTACTGAAGTACTGTATGGTCAGTTCTAATGTTGTGTTCAAGATAAAATATGATATGTAAAAATAGTTATTAATTTTTTATGCCACCCATCTGCCCTATAAGGTGACACTGAGCAGCTAAATAAATAAAAAGGAAAGGGAACTAGGTCACAGACTAATAAATGCAATTTGCATTTCAACACATCAGATAATAGATAAATAAGGATATAAAAAAAGGGACGTGGTGGCTCAGTGGGTTAGGACGCTGAGCTTGTCGATCAAAAGGTTGGCAGTTTGGCGGGTCGAATCCCGAGTGCTGCGTAACAGAGTGAGCGCCTGTTACTCGTCCCAGCGTCTGCCAACCTAGCAGTTCGAAAGCACGTAAAAATGCAAGTAGAAAAATAGGGACCACTACGGTGGGAAGGTAACAGCGTTCCGTGCGCCTTTGGCGTCTAGTCATGCCGGCCACATGACCACGGAGACGTCCTCGGACAAGCGCTGGCTCTTCGGCTTTGAAACGGAGATGAGCACCGGCCCCTAGAGTCGGAAACGACTAGCACGCATGTGCGGGGGAACCTTTACCTTTACCTTTAAGGATATAAAGGAAATGCTTATTTGCCTTAGTAAAAACGTTCATAGAATTGGAAAGCAAAATAAAATGGTATTTATAGGTTAACAGTAGCAGCACACATCGGTCTGAACCCAGATTTCACATTCTATAACTAGAAGAGTATCTACTTGTAGGTCAGCAGGATCCGTCCTGCCAAAGGAAGCAGGTAACCGTTGCCAGTGTCTTCCATGTGCAGCTGGTTGACTTTCCTAAAATGTGTTTCATACACAAGTGTACAATTAAAACACTCTTTTGTCACAGCAACTGATCTAAAGTGACTTAACTTTTTCATTCCCTTCTCAATACGGCAGAACTCCTATTGTCAGCAAGTAACTAGCAATTTAAGTCACTCACAAAGAACACCTTAGCAATTTATGATGTTTTGTATAATAAAATGCCACAATTATGAAACGTTAGATTTTCATGGGGGGGGGGGTTTCTTTTAAAAAAGCCTATTGTTTCTATTATTAGAGGCAGTAATAGATGTATAAGATCTGCTATAATTGTTGATAGGTAAAAGAGAGGTAAGAATGTGTATGGATATGGCATGAATGACCTAAGTACAAATTTCCTTTTGTCATTAACTTTCGTTTTCAAGAAGTCCTTCTATCCATTCAGTGCACCTTCCCTAATTCAAACATCACCCCGATCATATTTATATGGACTCTACATTACCACCACCAATGTCCCGAGCAACATAGCTGGAAGGAAAAATGGCAGTCATATTGCTTTCCTTCCATTATAGTCATCTTGATTCAGTACAGCAGCATATGCTCTCCTTCACTACTAGCAGCAGGAAACCAAGAAAGCTGCCACATACAAGGCTCTACTGCAGCTTTCCAACCAGTAGGCTACCAGGAGTATGCTCACACATTGAATACCTCACCCGAAGAGATGATGTGTTGGGGGTTGCAGGGTGGAGCCCAGCAACCAGAGTAACTTGTCAGGGTTGAAAACCAATGTTCCTTTTAAATAGCCACCCAAGGTCCATCTGTCTCAGAACATTTCCTTTTTGAGAGGGTTATTTTTAAAGTAAAGCCTTCCTAAAAGGCTGAAAATTATAGCTTTCCTTTTTCTAAAGACAACATGGCTATACCCTTCATAGTCCCCCAAGGCCACTTTTTTTTTGCATTATCTCCACTCTACCCTATTTCACACAGAGTTTCTTTTCTAAACTATCGTAAATGAGGGAATGAGTCTTGGGTTCACAGAAATTGGAGGAAAAATGATTCCATTTTTTTTTACTTAGTTGACTATTTATGCAATCAAAAAAACTGTAATTAACTCTTAATTCAACCAATCAATATCCAAATGCAATATTTGATATATTCTGAACTGCATTAATTATTTGCTTAATTAATGGCTTTGGCTTAGCTTATTTGGAAAGAATTATCCATTCGTGTACAACTTACATTGTCTAGAAGGCAAAAATAGGCAAAAATGCTTTTGTGATTATTTTACAGAAGTACTTTCAAATAGTTAACCTAAGGGAATGTATTAAACCAGGGGTGTCAAACTGCCGGCCCACGGGCCGGACACGTCATCTGGAAGCCGCACCCACCCCATTGCCGGCAATGGCAAAACTGTCCCGATACACTGCACGACATCACATGATGTCACAAGTTTGACATGTTTATATTAAACAAATTGGTTCTACACTACATTAAACAATCTTATATCAACTCTGTTTCTGAGAATTAACATCATCAAGGTATCAGAAGCTACTTGAAACCAAAAACTTTAGCTTATATGAAGTATAAGAAAAGCACAGTTATTACTTGTAATGTCAGAACCTAAATCAAGTGCTTAACTCACACAAGATGCCAGTAATCATTATTTTGATAGTCATTTATTCTGGGGAATTTTAATTATGTGTTCTTACAAAGACATACTGGGTGGTCATTTGAAGACTGACTGTTTAAAGTCTTTACTATGGACAAGATTCCATAGTAAAGATTTAAGCAGTCAGTCTTCAACGATCCAATATGTCTTTGTAACAACACATAATTAAAATAGATACATATTGCCACTATGTAATTGGGACAAGTGCATACAATTAAAATCTACAGTAAACATTATTAGATTTAACTCCCAAACTAAATGTATTTAATTAGAAGCAAATCCAATCAACTTCAAATGAACTTTACTTTCTTATTAAGTGATTCTAAATCATAATGCAAAAAAGACTTTAAATACATTGATTATGGTATGTAAGTCATATACTGTCCTTCCCTTATTGATAACATTAATTAGAAATCAAATTTTCATTTGCAGGATGGGATGCTTTAGCCTACCCCACAGTACTCCTGGATCCAGCCCTAGATGGTGCCTGGCCCAAAAGTATGAATAACTTCATGTTCAACTTCCAAATGTACAAAAAGAACAGGGGTGGAGAAAATGGCACAGATGAGAAAAAACAATCACTACAGGAAGTAAACAACAGAATAAATGAAATATATGAATTACTTATGACAGAAAGCTAGACTATAACATAACTATATATACACACTATACATACATAGTGTGTGTGTAAATCAACAAAAATAAAGGCAGCAAAAGCAATTATAGCAAAATGTATAGAAACAATTTCACTAAAAAAAACATAAGCAATTAATGCAATAACTATTATTTTTTCTAACACTCGGTAATTACACAAAGAAACAAAGTGAGCTGCTGTAAATGTGTATGCATTGTATTATATTAACATCACCCTTTTTACTAAATTCCCAAATGCCTTTCTATCAAAAAGAATACCATGCACCATAGCACACACATACACTTCAACCTGACTCAAATTATTTTAAAAAATGGAGATAAAATAAAATAACTCCATTAAAATATATCAGCAACACTGTCTGGAAACAACTAATTTAAATCTCTAATTCAGCAGTGGAGCAAGCATGCCCACAAAGGCCAATCGGGGCACAATTTGCATAGGGCACAAGCAGAATTCTGAGATGTAGACGAATAACTAGCACAGCTGTTTTAGAAACGAAGACATATGCTTCTTGTTTCCAGACACCTAGCAAAGGACACTTCACAAGAAAAAAAATATTTTTAAAAAATCAAGTCACCTTCAAGATGGTCTCAGCTCTTGATGACTTACATGGACATTCACAATTTTTTCATGAGTTATGGAAGTGATGTACCGCTGCTTTTTCTGGAATGCTTATTTTGATCCCCTAGTCAGCCTGCAGCCCTAGATTTCTCAGATGGTCTCTCATTCACCAAGATGAATCCTGGTTAGCTTTCTAAATTAGCGTAAGTTAACAACAGTCAAAGCAGGGTCTAAAGCAGAGCTGTCAAACTCACAACATCACATGACATGTCGTGACGTATCATGACTTTTTTCCCATTGCCGGCATGGGGTGGGCACGGTTTCGGCAGGCCGGCAGTTTTACCCCCCTGGTCTAAAGAAAAGCATGTACCGCTATGATCAGGGACACCATTTGCAAGATCAGTCATAGTATACTATGCTGCTACCCACCGATGAAAGCTAGGCACACAACTCCAGAGCTGAATCTAGGAGCATGATCGGATTCCAAGCAGGTGTGTTTAACTGGCCTGAAAACCTGTCCACTGCTGATTGCATACCTGTTTCTCTAAACTTCTATTTTGGCTACTCAGAGACTGATTATTTTTTTAGTTTGATTTGTGCATTACAGATAGTCCTCAACTAACATCTGGTCATTAATGACCATTCAAATTTATGACAGACCTCCCCAGAATTACTTACAGCCTATTTCCAGAGTTACAATGGCCACACATATCCCTGCAGGCAGGTGACATTTTGGATACTTGGCAACTAGCTTATCTTTATGGCCATTCACAGCATTCCATGACCACATAGCCATGATCTGTGTCATTTTTTGCTGGTTTTCTGTAAATGACCATGGTAAGCGATGATCCTAACTTCAAATCTGATCGCATGATGCCTCAATTTACAACCGCAATGACTTACAACCATGGCAAACTCTTTTCCTGATTTTTTTCTTCATGTACCTCTTTGCACCTTTTGGTCCCGAATTCACACAGTAAATTCCCAATTTTCTGCTTTAAAAGTCATAAGTAATTTTGTAGGCCAAGACCACTTTTAGGATGAAAACTTTCTATCATGCCAAAGAACCTCAATTCAGATTCTTCCGCTGCCTAAAAATGTGAGATCACACTGTGTTATTTTTTTCACTATGTCACATTTGGAAGGACGTGTATGAACATGTAAAACCGGCTTCATTCCAGGCACTAGCTCATTGAGGCTGCGGAGAAGTGATAAACTTGGAAGCATGTATTACTTTTCTGTTGTGCTCAGAAGATAATACTGTCTACTACATGGAGCTATTATGCTTAATCCATTAGTGCAGGGGTCCCCAATCCCCGGTCCATGGACCAGTACCGGGCTGCGGCATGCCAGCAACCAGGCTGCACAAACAAAGCCCCGTCCACGAGATGCAGGCAGCACACAAAACCACATACCCTCCAATCCACAGAAAAACCTCTGTCCATGGAATCGGTCCCTGGTGCCCAAAAGGTTGGGAACCTCTGCATTAGTGTATTTTTAAGTTACAGCAAAGTTGATAATAACTTATAGTATAGTTACCCCATTTAACATAAACCCTAAATAAACACGAAACTCAGAAAACTCAACAATGGTGCAAATTTTCATTCAAGGTATAAGTGCAGTGTTCACCACAGTCTTTCAACATTAAAACCCTGCACTTCTGCTTTTTCTTATACGGCTAAATTCCTGAGGCATGAACTAAACAAGTCATCCATCAAGAAACGATCACACGTCAAATGTAATCCTCTCCTCATTCAAGTTGGCAAAACAAACTTTTTTTTTCCCCAGGAGCCTTTCAGATGTTCCTAGTAACCTCAAGGACCGAAGCCCTCTTAAAGGAATCCCCAAAGGACATAAAGAGGCGAAAACATTAGGGGTGGGAGGTGGGGAAAAAAGTTTTGACTACTTTTTTATCTCCCACCATCTGCAACCGCACACTGACCCAGCCCAGAAACGGCCTTCAAAAAGCAGCTCTCTCGCTTCCACTAGGCTAGGGCAGGGGTGGGCAACCTCTCGGCTCTTTTATGACTCGTGGACTTCAACTCCCAGAATTCCTGAGCCAGCATAGCTGGCTCAGGAATTCTGGGAGTTGAAGTCCACGAGTCATAAAAGAGCCGAGGTTGCCCACCCCTGGGCTAGGGAGTACTGACTCCTTTTTTCAAACAGCCATTTTACTGCTTAAAGTGCATCCTGCCTTTCAGCCCAGCCTTCATTTTGTCTGACTGTGGGGTGCCGGGTGTGTGTGTGTGTGTGTGTGTGTGTGACAGCTGACGTCCAGGAAGAAGAAGGAGGGAAAAGAGGGCCGTTCGGTTTTTCCGGGGACAAACACACACACACACCCCGACTTTACCTCCCAGTTGCCGGGGAGGGGGGAGAGCCCGCAGTCTTCCCGCCTCTCTCCCGCCCGTCCCCCACCCCCGCCGAGAAGCAGGGAAAGGCGTCGCGGCGAGGGGAAGTCCCAGCGCCGCCTCCTCCATCCCTCAGGGAGACCGGCTCCTCCTGGAGAGGCAGGGGAGCCTGGGGACCCCTCTCCGGCAGGTCGGCCTTGCGATCGTCCCTCCCCCGGGCGGGCGGGCAGTACGATGCGGTGTCTCCCCGTCCCTCCCCCCGGGCGGGCGGGCGGGCGATCTGCGCCGTCTCCTCTCTTCTCTTCGCCCCCCCCCCCGGCAGGCCGTGCGAGCGCGGCGGGGCGGGCACTTACCGCTCCGGCAGATGGAGAAGCGGCGTCGTCCTCCTCCGGCGACGGCGGCCCGATCTTGCTGCAGGTAGCCGCCAACAGCGCCAGCGGCGACGGCTGGGTGTCCTAGGCGGAGGGCAGGCCGGGGACGGGGGAGAGAGAGAGAGAGGAGCGGGAGGGGAGGTTAGAAGGGCGCCCGCCCGCCGGCCTTTTTTGCCGCCGCCGCCTCCCTCCTCCCCCTCCCTCCGGACAGCGCGCGCGGCGGCGGCGGCGGGGGCGCCTGCGAGTCCTGCGCTCGCGACGTGTCACCGGGCAGGACGGGGGGTGGGGGGGGGAGAATCGCCGCGGGGGAGGGAGGAGACGTCGGGCTCCGCATTTACCTGGGTTGTTCCGGCCTCGTCAGAGGCGTCGGCCGAAGCGGCTGCCGCGGCTCCGTTTCCCTGCTGCAAATACTCCCCGTGGGGGCCGCCGCCGCCGCCGCCGTCCACGTCCAAGGCAGCCATTTCCTCTTGTTTCACGGGCTTCTCGGGAGCTGCGGGCATAACGGGGAAGCGAAGGCGCGGGGGGGGGAGGAGAGGAGAAAGGCGGAGGGAAGCGGGGAGTGGGGGGTGGGGGGGTGGGCCGGTTGTCGGCGGCGGGGGAGGGGAGGGGAGTCACTGACTGGAGCGCTTGCCCCCTCCCTTCCCCATCGCCCCAGCGCTCCCTCCCGCGCAGAGGAGCCCGCCCTGCTCTCCTCCTCCTCCTCCTCCCGCCCGCCAAGCGCAGCCCTCCTCCTCCTCCTCCTCCTCCTCCCTCCGTGCTGCCGCCGCCGCCGCTGCCCCTGCCCCTCTTCTCCCTCCTCCCCCTGGCTCTGCTCCTCCTGCTGCTGCTGCTCAGTGCCGCTCGAGCCACACTCCCGAGCAGACGCCCGCCAGCCCGCCCGCCGGACCCGGGAGCGACAGCAGCAGGAGCCGCCGCCGGGGCCCGTACGTACCCGTCATGGCGTGGAGGAGCCAGCGGCGCCTTCTGCCGACTTGGCAGGCGGGGAGGGAGCGAGAGAGGCAGGAAGGAAGGAAGGAGAGCGAGCGAGCGCTGGCTGGCTGGCGGCAGGCGCTCTCTCTCTTCCCCCCCCTCCCCTGCCCGACGCGCGCAGGCCCCGCTTGCGCCGCTGCTGCTGCTGCCGCCGCTGCTGCCACTAAGGCGAGGCGGCCGCGGCCGCTGCCGGGGACATGCTTATGGTGCGCGCGGGCGGCGGCGGTGCTGCTGGTGGAGGTGGCGGCGGCGGCGGCCTGGAGCCCACTCCGGGGTTTTCCCCTATTTTGATTGACGGTGCGAGGAAGCCGAAAGGTGGGGCTTGCAGCAAGGGAAGAGGGGGCCCGGCCGACTCCGCCGCCACCACCGCCGCCTTGCCCGCCAGCCCGGAATTTCCGCCTTCCCAGGACGCTCCCGTCAGCTGATTGGTTGCGGTCCGCCGAGCTCCGCGCCGTCACTGGCTGGCCCGGGCTGTCGCTCCTGCGCTGCGGGTGCCCCCCCCTTCCTTCTCTTGCCGAGGTGGCTTCCTGTTTGCCAGGGTTTGTGTGAGAGACAATGAGCGCGGCCTTCTCGGAGGTATCCGCGCTGCGGGCCAAGGAGACCGGGGCTTTGGTTGCCTCACGGAAGGGCAGGCAGGAGCGGGAGCGGCGAGACCGCTCCCCTCTCGAAAACACCGTAGAGTCGGGGTTAAAAGGGCCCAGTTACGGCGGAGGGCCTACGCTTGCTCTGCCCGCCGCTGCTTTCCCCCTTGCCCTTCGGAAGGGCCAGGAGCGCTAGGGTGTTAAGCGGGTCGCGTCCGCTTTCAGTGTACATGGGGAGAGGTTGGAAACTTCTCTCCCGGATGCCTCTTAAAACTGCTCGTCAGAGCGGACTGAGGGCGGGAAGGAAACGTGGAACCCGCACAGCCGTTGCGCTACAGAAAGGACGAGAAGAAGCGCGCAGGAACCCAAACCTCCCCATTAAAATACCACCAGACCGCGCGTTTTGGGCCCAAGCGGGCTTAGGGATGTGCCTCAGACCGAGGCCCCCAAGGGGTCGTTTTCTTTGCGGGTTCTCTTAACGGAGAGCTGGCCTTTCCATCCTTTTGTTTTTAAAATAGCGCCCCGGTTCTCAGATTTTCAGAACAATCGTTCGCAGATCCTGGTAAAGAGTGTAGAAAAGACACCCTCAAGTAAAATGGCCTTATTTAAAAGAATTAGCTTTAAAAAAAAACAGAAGGCCCAATCCACATTTTAAAACTGAATGGCAAAACTTCCATTGGGATTCATTCTTACGAATTGTTCCTCCGAGAAACAATTGCATCTCAGTGAACTCTGGAGAAATAACCATTGGTTCGAAGTGATCTGGGGATTGATTCTCCAGTGAAGTTAAAGCGGGTGTGTTTTTTTTAATGAAACCTTGGTTGAAATGGCATTTTTATATCTACATGGGGTTTTTCCATTGCTAGAAATCCCACTCTACAAAATATTATATCACAACATCCATTTTAGGCATTTTTTAGTTACTGGGTCTCACTGAATTTCACTTGCACTTAACCCTGAAATCTCAATCTGCCATGTAGAATGCTGTGTGTTTATATGGAGTTAAGTAGGTCATAGCCTAATTCTAAAAGACCCACTTTTTGAGGTGTTAATTTCCTGCTATTTTGGTTTTGTAAACAATGATCACAAAGCTAGATAAATGTTTAACATTCCTTTATGTAGACTGTCATCTACAATGTTTCTCAACCTCAGAAACTCTAGAAATATGTGATTTTCAATTCCCCAGGCAGTATATAAATTAAAGATCAATTTAAAAAGTTACATTAGAACTGAATCATTATGCATATTATCTCAAGGAGAGACCCAGCCTAGAACTAAGGAGAATTTTTCTGACATTTAGAACAATTAATCAGTGGAATGACACCTCCAGAAGTTGTGGGTGCTCCAACACTGGTGGTTTTTAAAAAGAGATTGGATAATCATTTGAAATAGTATAGGATTTCCTGCTTGAGCAGGAGGTTGCACTGAAGGATCTCCAAAGTCCTTTCCAACTCTTATTCTGCATCTGCTATCACACATAGCACAGTAATTAAAGAAAAAGTACAAGTTTAACCCACAACTCTGTAAGAGAATCAATCTAATAAGCATACTACAAAAAATTAAGGAAGAACTCTTGTTTAATTCAAAATACTAGCAACGCTCAAATCCTTATTGGTTGAAGACTGATAAGCCAGATACAAGATTGGAAACAGCTTTTTTTGGTGTAATTTACCAAATTTTGTTTTTTAAAAAAAGTTTAAATGTTTCCCTCCCTAAGTAGCAATGAGGGAAAATATTTGGACATTCTCAATGATTGAAATGAGGAACCCCCAACCTTTTAGGGCTTGTAGTATTTTGAGAATATATTGTCATCCTGCTGGGGTAGCTTCCCCATTCACAAAATGCTTGCTTTTGGGGGCATACTCGGAGGAAACCAATTTATCAGAATACTAACATCCCTCATCCATGCAATAGGATGCTCCTTACTCTTCTACTAAGGCTACTATTTAGGGGGGATGTAAACACAATTCCAAACAATATACAGATACAGCTGTCCATTAAAATTTCTATATGCCTCTTTTTTGTAGTTAAAATATTTGTTTTTAATGTAAAAATTCAGGAGTGGGACCTGGCAAACCAAAGGAAAAGTGATTGAGTATATTAGTATCCCTGAAATCCACATGCAAATGCCAGATCTAAATAGGCTGAGGATGCTGAAAATGATCTACCAGCTTATATTGTAGCTTTCCAAAGTTGAAATTTTCTGTCTTGAAAGAAACAGCCATAAAGAAAACTGACGGCTGATATAGTGTGGTGTGGTCCTCAATGGAACCGCATCTACATGGAGGGAAGTGTGTAGTGGGGTGCCCCAGGGCTCTGTTCTGGGCCCAGTGCTCTTCAACATCTTCATCAACGATTTGGACGAGGGGATAGATGGGGAACTCATCAAATTTGCAGACAACACCAAGCTGGCAGGAATAGCGAACACTCAGGAAGATAGGCTTAAGATACAGGAGGATCTAAACAGGTTTGAACACTGGGCGCTATCTAACAAAATGAAATTCAGTGGTGAAAAAAGTAAGGTTCTACATTTAGGCAAGAAAAACCAAATGTACAGGTATAGCAGGGGGTACCTTGCTCAATAGTAGTAACTATTGGATCTCGGAGTCCTAGTGGACAATCACTTAAATATGAGCCAGCAGTGTGCTGCAGCTGCCAAAAAAGCCAACACAGTGCTAGGCTGCATTAACAGGGATAGAATCAAGATCACGTGAAGTATTAATACCACTTTAAAAGGCCTTGGTAAGGCCACACTTGGAATACTGCATCCAGTTTTGGTCATCACGATGTAAAAAAGATGTTGAGACTAGAAAGAGTACAGAGAAGAGCAACAAAGATGATTAGGGGACTGGAGGCTAAAACATATAAGGAACAGCTGCTTGAATTGGGTATGACTAGTTTATGAAGAGAAGGACGAGGAGGGATATGATAGCAGTGTTCCAATATCTCAGGGGCTGCTACAAAGAAGAGGGAATCAAGCTATTTTCCAAAGCACCTGAGGGCAAGACAAGAAGGAACAGATGGAAACTAATCAAGGAGAGAAGCAACCTAGAACCTAAGGAGAAACATCCTGACAGAACAATTAACCAGTGGAACAACCTGCCTCCGGAAGCTGTGAATGTTCCAACACTGGAAGTTTTTAAGAAAAGACTGGACAGCCATTTGTCCGAAATGGATTTCCTTCCTGAGCAGGGGGTTGGACTAGATGATCTTCAAGGTCCCTTCCAACAACAACATCATCATCATTATGATTATTATGATTATTATTGGATTTCCCTTCCAAGATTGAAGGCTGATCTCAGGAGGAAAAATGTTTCCCAAGAGTTGTAGGATGGAAACATTTTTGGCTTAGTAATCCTTTGTGGTTTATGTAGATTTTTTAGACCTTTACCACTGTAGTTCTTTCAGTGTTCCCAATTTTTTAATTCTCTTCTACTTTTACTATCATAAATTACTTCAGTATGAAGTAATGTCTGCTTTTTTAAAAAATGCAGATCTTGAAGAAATGTTTTTAGACATTTAGAAGCTGAGGGAATAGTGTCCATTTAGACCTGCCAAATGTGTTAGATAAATACCACATCCTGCAACATGCGTTTCATGGAACAAGCTGATTACTAAGGAAGATGGGGATATGGGGATTGTTCCTTCTTGCTCAAATAAAGTAACATTACTATAATTACAACTTTTAGGAATGGTTTCATATGTTTCAAATGGTTACTTCATTACAATATTAAGGTATATTTACTTGAAAAATATCTTGTCCTAAAATAAATTTAGAAATAAGATCAGTTTATCCATTTGTTCAATAGACGGACTCACAATACAGATAATAAATGTTTCAGAGTAAGTTCAACAAGTAATGGAAGCTGATTAAACTGATTGTGTGCAACTTAAAAGACTTTGCAGATGAAAAAGGAGGCAGCTGAATACTTGGCAGTGATGTAAAGACAAAATTTAGTTGCATTACATGCAAAACACCATCCTTTTAAAAATTCAGAATGAATAAGTACAATAACAGAAATATAAATAATCCAAAAAAGAATGAAAAGCATATGAGTAATCCTCTATGTTAAAGTGGTATTTCCAGCAACACATTAGATAAATTGATAACTTGTATAATATAAATATTGAAATGGACTTTTTAATAGAAATTTTGTATTTCCATAGTGATAATATAAATGGATTTATCAACAACAAAATAATATCTAGCTGGAAGCAGTTCCTGGAAACTGAGGTAAAGAGAGCAAAAGGAGGCTTGGGCCATATCCAGTTATTCCCATCCATCAACAAGCATAAAACAAGTAATTTCTCCTGACCTCAAAATCTGAAAAAGCTGAGGAAATAAAAGAGAGAATCTGCTCCCATTGGAGACACATTCAAGACCTCTGAAACCCTTCAC
The DNA here is from genome assembly GCF_947247035.1 of Vipera ursinii. Classification (NCBI taxonomy): domain Eukaryota; kingdom Metazoa; phylum Chordata; class Lepidosauria; order Squamata; family Viperidae; genus Vipera; species Vipera ursinii. Next base: position 158,941,003 of record NC_139512.1, read on the forward strand.
ACTATAGATTTCCCTTTCTTTGCTATAGAAAAAAAGGAACTTCACACTAAGTCCAATATATTGCTCATATATAGATAATCTTTGAGGTGTAGCAGTCTCACAGATTTTTTTTTGAAAATTTATAATGACTTAATATCATGGAGAGTGGGGAAAAAACCAGCTACTAACTACAGCTTAGTAGGAACTGCATCAAATTTTTCCCCGAACATGTTATTTCCAACTTTTTCAGAGTGTTATTTCAATATATTCCCAATAATTTTAAGGCAAAAGTGGGCAAAAATGGCTATAGAAAAGTTTCTGAACAGGTTAGGTGGGAGGGAGAGAGAAGCAATTGACCTCCGTTCAAGCAATCCTGTTGAATATCACCGCTTCCTTTTTACAGACTTTATTCTAGGATGTGCAAAGGGTCATGTGCAGAAACTGTTCCATGTATGGAACAGCTAATGGTGGAGTGGTTTGTATTTGCACTGAAATGTCTGTCTGGTTTTGGCTTGGGCCAAAACATGTATTCTGGACAGAAGTGTTTTCAAAGGAATGAGGGAGAGCAGGAAAAAGCAAAGGATATGGGTGTCCCACAGTGAAACTCTCCTGCCCCCTTTCTGATTTTATGAAAGGCTTCCTTGCGCTGCTTCCCCTTAACCAGGGGTAGGCAACCTTGGTTCTTTTATGACTCGTGGACTTCCACTCCCAGAATTCCTGAGCCAGTATGGCTCAGCTTGGAAACCTCTCCCTTTTTCCTCAGCATGGCTGGCTCAGGAATTCTGGGAGTTGAAGTCCACAAGTCATTAAAAGAGCCAAGGTTGCCTACCCCTGCCCTTAACCATCACCGTTGTCTTTACTTAAGGAAGGCACTGGGATGGCTGTCACATAAGCCGTGCAGGAGAAGAAGAGTGACATGCCAGCCTTGCTGTCCTCACCCAGTTAGACCTCCAGGTGATTTTTTTTCCATTTCTGTTTTTGTTTTCAGCGGAAATCTGAAGTGCTCCAAGATTCAATTTTGCAGCCTTCCTGGAATAGCTCAGCAGAGCTTCTGAGACATGATATTTTCAGTTTGAAAAAAAAACCACACTTAATGTTTTCTGCATATTGCGATTTCATTCTCCTTCCCAGAAATCTGGGTAGTGTTTTTGGCTTCTCTCCTCTAACAGACCGTTGACTGTTAATGTTGGGGGAAAATAGGCGGAGTACACAGGCGCTTCCTAGGAAGCTATAAGACCGTCCAGAGCCTTCTGTGGGACACCCCAATGTTTTAATGATGAAAATGGGGGGAAATCACAGTATTCTTCCCATATTTCTACCTTTTTTGCATCATGAAAACTAGCTGAGTGACTCTGGTAGTCATTCTCTCTTAGCCCAACCCACCTCACAGGGTTGTTGTTGGCAAAATAGGAGGAAGGGATATTACGTATGTTGGCTACCTTGAGTTGCTTATAAAAATAATAAACGTGGGACAGAAATAACAATGTGACTATTAAGTTAGATGCTTATGCTAAGGATACAGTTTCTAATACAGTCCACATAATTTTATAGGATTCCAGATGCTACCTTCTTCCTTTTATTAGCCAGGGCTTCCCAAAATTTCTTATGTCTTACCTGCTTAAAATCCATTAGAACAAACAGCTGCATAATATCTTTTGAATGGTATTTTAATACTCCTCCCAATAACTTGGTAAATATTCAGAATATTGTTCAATATGTTCATGTTGTCTGTATTTTTGCTTGAAAAATGATAATTACGATTACTTGTTTTATTTTCTCCTCTGTTATTCATCTTTTATCCCCCAGTCTTTCTAGTCGAGTCTGCTATCCCTTTAATAATTTGTGTTCCAAATGAGTGGGCATATCCATCCCAGGGTCAGATTTTCAAATCTGTACAAGGTGTCAGTTCAGACCTGAGCTGCCTATTGCTTGGGAAGGAGAAGGAGGAAAGGATAAAAGGAAATATCAAATATCAAAATAACCAACCATTATTTGCTTCATCCATATAGATATATATGCTTCATCCATATAGATATGGAAATGTGATTATTGAAATTAAAAATAGATTGAACAGCCCTTTCCCCTCAGTAATTGTTGATTTATTCCTCATCAATCATGCTGTTGCTCCAACACTCAACAGCACAATTCTCACTTTAAGTAGCCATGACAGTCAAAACATTTCTGGATATATCAATGAAGAAAGATTTGATTAATTTCTGTTATAACTCAGTTTCCTCATTTCTTTTGCTCTGGTTTCTGGAAAGATTTAAGCAAGATGGGCACATCTCAGTCAATCCTTCAGGGTCACAGACTGAAAGCCATGTCTACCTCTGATCTATTGTAGAATTTAGAAAGGAGAAAATGGGTTGGCAATCTGGTGCTGACAATACTACTTTAAGGGACAGAAACAACCTTGGTTCCAGTGGGGAGCCCTAGAATAAAAGTTAAAAGTTAGCCTCAGTATGAAATTACCTGGGGGCTTTGATGAGCATGGGGGAAAGTTAAATATTTTGAATGCTTTGGGTAATGTTTTAAAGAAAATAATGCACACTATGCTTCCTTCTTTGCCACAATCCTGACCAAAAATCTGCTTTCTGGTATATCAATGAGCTACAACTGACATCTTTTGTGCTTAACTGAAGCACATTGTCACAAGATAAGCTTTTTTTCAGGACATTGCTGGCAACGGCATGTAGTGTGCATTGTGAGGAAAACAAACTGTTTTAAGTTATGTTCCTGAATGTAAAGATATATTTCCAGCTCTGTGGTCTCCTTAGTCTGGGATTACATGCTAGATAGATAATCAGTTGCTACTGGTTGCAAGGGTTAGAACACTCACAGTCAGGTCTGGAGGCAGAGAACTTGCCTGGGAAATGAGTGGGAGGATGCAGTTGGATGTCCCATTGGGATTTGGTTGACCATTCTGGGAGCAGAGTGTAGAACTAAAATCTTTGAGCCAGCAAACTGTCTGTACTTCATTTGCTAGCCTATTACATCTAATTAAGGGGATAAATTATCACTGTAGTTAAAAGATACCTTGAGAAAAATTATTTAATGAGGAGTGAAACATTTGGGATATTTCTAATAATCACATTAAAATAGTATACTTGGCAGACTTCCTAAAACAGAGGGACAATGACTGAAATGACGATTGGATTATCAGCGTAAAGAAAACAGTCTGATACTTGCCATTGCTAAAGTCACAGATGGACTTCGTAATGTTGATTAAAATACGTGGAACACTGGGGGAATTTCTATCGCTCTCTGGGCCAAACCAAGCTTTATCTTACTTAAGTTAATACAGTTAACGTACGCATTCTACGTATGCTCAGGTTGGCTCAGAGGATGCATAACTCCTTCCAATACTGCTATGAGGCTGAAAATACCACAGTGAGCAGCTCACTTGCTTGGGACCCTTCTGTGCTGGAAAGGGGCCCTTGGGAAGCCAGATTTCCTTGGAATGCCCTTACCTTGACCTCCCTCCCCCAGTGTAGAGAGGAATATGACCTTGATGGGGTGGGGGGGCAGAGAGAGATTAATCTGAGGGAACACCTGCTGCCGGCCTCAACTCCCCATCGTCTTGTGCGCTCCCACAGGGAGGGCCTTCTTAGGGTACCGCCGGTGAAGGACTGCCGGCGGGTGACTCCCAGAGAGAGGGCCTTCTCTGTGGGTGCGCCTGCCCTTTGGAACCAACTTCCGATGGAACTTAGGACTGCCTCCGACCTCCGCTCATTCCGCCGGGACCTGAAAACTTGGCTCTTTGAGCTGTCGGGCCTAGACTGAGGGGTTTTAATTGGGTTTTAACTTTTTAAATTTTGGGCTTTAAATTTAATTAATTGTTTTAAATTTTTTAACTTTTGTATGGTATGATTTTAATTGCCCTGTAAACCGCCCTGAGTCCTACGGGAATAGGGCGGTATATAAGTCAAAATAAATAAATAAATGTCAGGGTAGACGAACGTTGCAGAAGCCCAGAGTTACAATAATATCTTGGGACACCCCACTAGTTCATGATATATAAAAGAAGGAGGGAGGAAAGCTCTTTGAGACTTGCAAGAATTTTGTTCCTATAGTAGCTAATCTCAATCAAAATATTTTTATGCCTCTTTCGTGGTCTGGCCTACCTCAAAGGGTTGGCTTCCAATTCAACAAAACATTGACACAATAAGAAATAAAAACGATACTAAAAGCAATCTCGGGCCTAACACTTTGAGGCAAGGGTGTGACTCTTTAAAAGACATTGAAGCATGCTTTTCCACATCATCAACCTTTCGTAAAACCATGATACTACTAGCTATTACGCAGTTACTCAGCAGCTCTTCGGAAACCTTTTTGTCAAAAAGAATAATGAAAAGGAGTCTAGAAAATTCCATCCATCTTTATTATGTTCCAGCCCATCAGGAAAGCCATTAAACAAACCACAGACACTATTGCACACATCATTTATGCCAGGAAGTTTAATTTGGTACTCTGCTTAATTGCGGAGCCCCTGATATTTCCTGGGTTTTTCCCTGATCTGGTTTGTCATTCCCATTATTCCAACAATACACTTGCCGCAGTAAACACGCGCCCTAAGGAACGGCTGTTGTATGATGGTGTCTTTCTAAATATCATTGGCCAGCGCTATACAGTAGTGTACACTGTACCTGCTGTCTCTTGGGTCAGATCCCTCATTGCCCTTAAGCTCGTCAAATTACCAATCAATCATATGTTAGCTAATGTATGAAACAGTTGCTGGAGACCTATTTGTGAGATACTTGACTGCAGTTGGAATTTCTGCATTGCATTTTACCCCACTGTGGTAATATCGGCTATGCAGATAATTATAGGAGGAGGCAGGAGAGCTGGCAACCACCCTGCTGCAGATTTATTGCAGATGCCTACGCCCCAACAGGGGAATTGCTAGGAAGTTCACACACGTTCTAGCCTGCAGCTGAAAGGAGAGGCTCCGCTCCAGCTTGAAAGGCCACAGGAGAAGCCCTCCAGTCAGTGTATATGAAACTTAGGCAAGACACTTTCCAAGCAATATGCACCAGAATTTCCCTGATGCAGGCTCTGAATGTTTCCATCCTTCTGGTAACCCTTGTAAAATTGCAGGCATTGCTTAAGAGCAAGACGTACAGAATTGCCAAGCAAGATGTGTGCTACTTCCTATTTAGGCAAAGGCTTTTATACTTCTCTGGATTTTGAATATGAAAATACGGACTAAATCTTGGTACAATTGCTAATTCCAGCATTCAGAGTTTTATCGTATTCTGCTGTTGTTGCCAATTCACCCCACTTCAGAAAAGTCCTCTGCTTAGGAGAATCAGTGACAAGATCCTGCCTGTTGTTTTACTCATTGGGCTCAGGAATTTCCTAATAAAGGAGAATATTTGTAACAGGGTTGAAATGAGGGGTCCTTGGTGCTCTCTGAGCTTGGTTGTTTTCTTGCAGACGTTTCATTGCACAAACTGGGTAACATCATCAGTCCTGTGATGTTACTAGCACTAGCGCTGATCATGTTACCTAGTTTGGGTAATGAAACATCTGCAAGAAAGCATCCAAGGCCCGAGAGCATCGAGCACCTCTCAGCTGTTTGTTCTTCCTATCTGATAGTTTAATCATCAGCTTCCCAAATCCTAAGGTGAAGACTTCATTTTATTCCCTCTTGTTAAATTCCTCAAGAACAATAGAAAAATGTTGCCAGCTAGTCAGAGGAGAACCTACGTCCATTATACACAAGATGGTGAATGAGGACAGGTGACTCTTTTCCAGAAAGTAATCGATCCTTCTTTATCATTTTCTTAGGGGTTTTTTTTACACTCAACCAATTTCAGCAAACCACCCCCACCCTAATCTTGCTTTGTCCACTTGCCTTGCTATTTGTCCAAAAGAGAGGGGCCCATAGATTCTGGCAATTTCATCAAAATGACAACAGTGGCGTTGTGCCATTGCAATATAAGCTCCATCCCTTTTGCAGATGCATGTAAAACCATAGACAGAAGGTGCAGAGCCTGTATGATGTCAGTGCAGTGTTTTGTCAGCTGACATCCACACACCCCCAGCATTATTGCCTCTGGTCCTACAGCCAATCTAGGACACAGAGTGCTGTTCATTATTTATGTATTTATTAAATTTAAACAGCTGCCCGTCTTAGCCTGTGACTCTGGCTGGGGCACACAATTAAAAACACAACGTCAAAACTATATAATTAAAACCTTTAAAGTTAAAACTGTTAAAACTGTGATAACAACAAAGGGAGAGTGCATTTTAATTCTACACACAATACAACCTCTTAATGGGCTCTACACTGGCACAGGATCCCCCAGACCTAATGGTAAAACCAAGATTTAAGGGCCAATGTCACTTTGGGGGAAAAGGGGGAGAAATGTTCCAGTGGGTGGGTGCCTTGGCAAAAAGACTTTTCTGCATCCTGCTGAATGAAGCTCCTTGGCCAACTCAAGCTCCCACAGCCCCTCCTGCCGACCTGATAAGACAGGTAGATGTAATGAGAGAGGTGGACTCTCAAATACAGTAATCACAATCAGATACTGCAGTTCCATATTTCCATGTTAACTTTGGTTAACAGTTAACATTTTTAAGTCTTATGCACTTAGTGAGATCGTCACAGTAACTCGGTCTTCATCCTTTTTTCCCCCCCACTAAACTGCTAACTGCTTAATATCTGTGTAAACCTTAAAGTGCTAGTAGCAACAACTGAACACTAAATGATTACAGTATTTGATTGCCTTGGGTGTCATTAACCTCACGCATTCTTCAGTTTGATAGGCTATTAATTATAGTTTGGATTTTGGACCTCTAGAATGTATAGGCCTGTTTCATATTCTTTATCATTTGGGTTCCAGAGGATTGACACGGTAGGACAGAGGTGTCAGGCATGTGGCCCACAACACTCCTGGGTACAGCCCAAACCAGATTAAAACCTGTTGGGTAATATTTAGGAAAATCGAAATACAACAAAACGTAACATTACATTTTAAAACTAAATGCAAGTAGTCCTCACTTACTGACTGCCTCGTGCAGCAACCGTTCAAAGTTACAATGGCTAAAAAAAAATAATGTTGTGACCAGTCCTTATATTTATGACTGTTGCTCTGTCCTGCAGTCACGTGATTGCCATTTTCAGGTTTGGCTTGGAAAACAGGCAGAATTAATACAGAAGGCGGAAGTAAAATTGTGGGTCCAAAAATTATACCAGAAAAAAAATTAAAGGTTAAAATTCAGTTGAAACCAGAATTCTTCTTGCTGTGATTAATGGATAGAAAATTAGAAAAGAGTTATGGACATTGTTTTTGTATATAATAAGTGCTGCGAGGGTATTGTGTACATAACAATAGAAAGATTCTCAAGTGCCCATGCTCTGACCTGGCTGGTGAAGATGGCAGAATTAACAGAGATGGCACTTGTCTGATTAGAGAAAGAACAATGACCACCTTTATTAGCTGTTGGAAACTCCTTATGGACTTTTTGCTGAAAGAAGAAAAAAATGAATTTGTTAATTTATGGACTTGATGATTGGAAAGGGTAGAATATGTAAAGAAGGCAATTATGTTGTAATTTTAAAGAGAGGGTAAAATACGAAGGTAACCGCTGTTAAGAAAATTGGAAGCTGCTTCTTTATAACTTTTCCCTCTCTTTACTCTTTCTCTGTCTCTTTTTCACCTACTTATTACTTTCTTTACTTTTTTTTCCCCCAAAATTTGTGCCGTTTTTGTTCTTTTAAAAAATCTTCGATGAAAGACATATCAAACAAAGAAGGCGGAAGTAAAATCACAAGTGAATGGCCAAAGGTCAAGTAAGACTCTCTGCCTGTCGTGGTCACGTGATTTTCTAAGTCACGTGTGGTTTTCTAAGTCAATATACAGCCGACAGGGTTCTTCATGTGCCATTTAGGGGGCCCAGTTTCTGTTAACTTACTGCCCTGCTGTAAAGTGCAATGCTGTGGAATAGCAGAAGAGCTGCAGGAAGTGACAGAGAGAGGGATAAATGCTTTCCTCTGTTGTGTCTCATTAAAACTCGCTCTACTGAAACATGCATTTGCACTAAAGGGGCCTTCTACTGGCACTCAGGAACACTAGGCTGATCGCGTCAATGGGACCATTTTCATCTGGAGTTAAATAAGAAAAGAAGAGCATACTTCCACTCTCCCTCCCATTCACTGCAGTCTGACTTCTCTGGATACCCTTGTAATTTCTATTTATAGCTCTTTAAAGCAGCCCATTAATTGCTGTCACACAATTTAACATCCCATCCAGCTTGACCCTCTGTCACCCCAAGGCAAGTCTGACATTTAAGACTTCATAATTTAGGACTTCGTAGCAGCTGCCCACTGAACGTAGGAAGCCAGGCAGTGGTGAATAGCATCTCATTAGCGCCCTCCGTAGTAGTCTCAAACAATTAATTGGACATTATCAGTGGTATCTGTCATAGTGGCTGGTTCCACACTAGTTTGTATGGTGACATGGCCACTTTTTAATACGTGCACTTTTTTTTTACATCCTGGTGTCATCCTCAAACCCATGTGGCCCTCATACATTAGGAAATGCAATGTTTATTCAGCCAATGGTCCTTGAGTGGCATCTCCTGGGCAAAAACTGGACTGATTAAAAATTACATTAAATTTAACGAAGATGGCCCCTGTGTATTTAATCATTTTCTGTTGTCATATTAAAAAGCGCAGATTGGCAAGAACATTTGGAAGAGTTCTGGATCATAGATTTTTGACCTCAGTTCTACATCAGACTTTGTTTTTGTCTTAGCCACAAAGATTATTTCGCCCTTTTGATACTCCCTTGCTTCATGCACTTTGACCATGGTTTGGGATGTGGCTTCCAAGCACCCAGCCAGATGGCTCTGTGCTCTGTAATGCATATTAAGTCTATATAGTGTTTTAACGTTATGGCTTCATCTAATGTAATGGGATGTGAACAAGAATTACTATACTGTACGTTCCAATTTATTAAAAGGTAAAATGTATTAAAAGTATACCCTATATTCAGTAATGTGGATTTTGCTACAAAAGATTGAATCTGATTCTCTCCCCCCCACCACCTCCATTGCTCTCTACCTATGGAGATTTCACTTAATTGGCCTTTTTAAAATTTATTTATTTTCCTTCTTTATTATTTTTATAAAGAACTCAAAACACACAATACTGCTTCTCCTCCTATTTTCCCCACTGCAGCAACCCTGTGAGGTGAGCTGGCTGAGAGAAGGCGGCTGCCTTGGAATCACCCAAGTGTATTCCTAATGTTATGTTCTGTAGAGATACCTGAAGAGTTTGTTGTTGTTGTTGTTGTTGTTTTACTTGTAACCTAAAGTAGCGGACCTGAAAATTTCAGCTAGGGGACAGTTCTCGAATCATTAAAAAAACACTTACGGTAGCTTGCAACCTTTACGGACAGAGGAGGGTGCAAGAAAAAAAAAAGTGCCACCGTTGATCTTCCCCATGTAATCGAATAAGGAAGAAAAAGTAAGTTGAGGGAGACTGCAGTCCAACAGGAAATGCCCTGTTCCCTCAAACTCAGGGGTAAAAAGGCCATAGGAAGTAGCCTTAGCATCAGTACAAGTTGCCTTGGGGAAGTAAAATTTTTAAAAAACAAAATGCATGCCCACACTTTATATCCTGGTATGAGTAAGCTGAGGTTACAGATTCTCCTCTGTGGAATCATCTCTGAGCTTGGTTGTTTGCTTGAAGATAGTTCATTAGCAGACGAGGTAACGTCTTTAAGCACTACCTGAAACACCTTTGGCACTGAAGATTCTGTCTAGTTGGCAATGAAACGTCTGCAAGCAGACAACCAAGGACTCCACACTTCAGTCATCAGCTGCACATAGTCTTTGATTTGACTGAGTCCAGAATTTAGGTTGTAAGTCATTGCAGTTGCAAGTCCAATCATCACAGGACCAGACTCAGTTTTACCGCCATAATTGGTAACTAAGTCATTGTGGCTGTTAAATGATTCACATGGTGAAAACTCTAAATTCAGCTTATCCAAAGAGTGCAAAATGCAATCCTGTGGCCACGGGATGGTCCAATCAATTTAAAAAGCACCTAAAATGCAATCACATGACTGCACGGGTGGTGCTGCAGTTATAACTTTGAGGGCAGGTCATGAGTAACTTTTTAAGTCCATTGCAACTTTGAATTGTTGTTAAGTGACCAGTCATAAATCAAGAACTACCTTCTCGGATATTCTCTTCTATTGGTTTCTCCTGTCTCTATGATAACTCAGCTGTTGTGCTTTAAATGTACATGCATTAAGGAAAGTTTTTATTTGCTTAATAACATATGTTTCAGGTTTTTAATGATAAACAATAGCCCAGAAAAATGATAATATAAATATTAGTTTAAAAATAGCCAACGTATTATTTTTAAGTAATTTTAAACTTCTGAACATGAATATTTATGGTTATAACATTTCTATCTATAAAAAGGTTAATCAGAATCAGAGAATAAAAGCATTTATTCCTATTGGACTAACTTATATAACCTATTTGTTAGGTTACTAATTAATGTTACAGAACTATTTTATAAATCAGAGGTCTCCAATCTTTCCGGGCTCGCGGACCAGAGGGAAGGAGAGCAGCTTCAAAATTGGTGTGCGCGTGCACGCGCGTGCGGGGCCACGCACACTGGCGCGGCACTAACAGCCCCGTTCGTGCATGCGCTGGCGCTGTGTGCATGTACAAACAGCTGTGCACCCCCCCATGGTGGCTAGTGGCCCCGTTTATGCCTGCTCGCATGCGCAAATGGGGCTGCGGGTGCTAGCACGAGTGGGGGGGGAAATGCACACCCATGCATGCACGCACCAGGCAGCCATTTCCGCAACCCACTGGCCAAGAACCCGCGGCCCGGTTCCGGGCCACAGCCCATAGATTGGGAATCCCTGTTATAAATGGTAAATGTGTCATCTTAGGTCAATGCCTTGAACCCATGACTATGTGGATCTAAATAGCAAACAGGAAAACTAGCAGGTGGTATATCTTGAATATAATTAGCGAACATTTCAAATGATGTTGTAATCCACTGAATCTGTCAAATAATTTCTGGACTGTGGATTTTGAGAGCATTTCAAAAGTTAACAGGAACTTTCATCTTCCAGAAAAACGTGCTCTCTTTAATATGGTTATTTACAGTCTTGTGGCTTTAGGATGAAACAAGAATTTTTACCCATCAAGGGCCCAAGTGTTCTGCTATGTTTCAACAAGCTAGCAAGCTAACTGAGCTCCTGCTGTGAGAGGGAGTTTACATGAAAAAGAGAAATTTCACCACTACCACCTCTCCCCCACCCAGCTGCCAAACACAGCATTTTCAACTGGATTTAACTTGTCCATGAGTCAGCTTCCTAGTTAAAAAGCAGAAATGTTCACATCTGATTCATAATGCTACCAGACAAGGCACTCCTGGCACTATTAAATCCAAAGCCCTGTCCAATTCCATCTTCCATTCTAAATTGTGGTTCTCTGCTAAGAAAAAATGCAGGGAAAATTAGGAGAAAAGCACAAGACATTATCAAGGTGGAAGGTGTTGCCATTACAATCCTCTTCCATTATTGTGCAGTGACAACAAGAAAAAACAATGGAAGCAACCCAAACTTCAGGATTTAGATGGATCTGAAGAAAAAAACCACACATTAATATTACTTTCATGTGTACAATTTGCCACCTATTGCCACATTATCTTATCTTTTACATTTAAGAGTCTGTCCTCTATCCACCCACTGCCTTTAAAATAATTTAACAATTGTTTCTTCCTAGGTTACATATTCTCAATACAGTTGGTGGACTTTTTCTGAGAATGTCCTTCCATTGGCCAGGAACAAGCTGCAAACCTAACAGAGACATTGGAGAGAGCTGTTAGCTCTATGTTGTGAAGATGAATATTATCAAGATTATGGAGTGATAATTCTGTTGACATTTATAGTTTCATTCATTTTTCTCTATGTTTTGCTCTTGCTTGGTGCAAACAACGTCTAGATTTTAGTAGAACAAGCAAGCATCTGTTGTATAGCCTGAATAGAGAAAATTCATCTTCTGGAGTTGTTGTTTTTTTCTTTCTTAAATTTTTTCTCAGATCCTGTCCTTCGTATACAGTATAAGTGGTGAAAACTGGCTGCTGAACCCCCAAGGTCTTTAGGTGGCAGCATTCTTAACTCTTTGCTGCCACTTAAAGGTGGCTCAGTGGGTTAGGACGCTGAGCTTGTCGATCGGAAGGTCGGCAGTTTGACGGGTCGAATCCCGAGTGCCGCATAACAGAGTGAGCGCCTGTTACTCGTCCCAGCTTCTGCCAACCTAGCAGTTTGAAAGCACGTAAAAATGCAAGTAGAAGAATAGGGACCACTACGGTGGGAAGGTAACAGCGTTCCGTGCGCCTTTGGCGTCTAGTCATGCCGGCCACATGACCACGGAGACGTCCTCGGACAAGCGCTGGCTCTTCGGCTTTGAAACGGAGATGAGCACCGGCCCCTAGAGTCGGAAACGACTAGCATGCATGTGCGGGGGAACCTTTACCTTTACCTAAAGGTTATTCAAAGTGCTGCAGCCAAATCTGGTAGAGAAGGAAAAGAGGGGAAAAAAAGGCCTGTCTAATAACATCCAGTCTGGAAGCCCCTGTGGTCTTTTTCTTTCCAGTTTCTTTGCAATAAACTCAGAACACATGTTGAAACCCAAGATTTTATTAAGCAGGTAAGTTTGTAACTAGCTAATCTAATGGTAGTTTTATTTGGAATTCTGTTTGGGCAGTTGTTGCCTTTTGTTGCGTTTCTGAATTTCCCTTCCCCCCCCAAGTGTTTTGTATCCAGAGATTTTCTTTTACTAGCTTCCTGAGTGCAAGATGAGGCAGTTGGTTAGCTACCCCTTGTGTTTAAAGATTGGCACTAAATTGTTAAATATAGTACTTCTGGATTTTAGGGCTGGACAAGCCACAGCATTTGCTATTTTTCCTAGAGATGAGGTGAAAAAAGAAGTCCTAGTGTGGAACTCCCTAACCAAACAAAAGAGATTCAGGCTGATTTCTAGCAGCCTATCCTAACAACCTTTTGCTGGAAAATTCCTTGAAAAATACTGGGATATTTTTAAATTATCCCTTTTCCCAGTTATCACCTGGCTTCAATATGTATTGCTTCTCCCAGAAGAAGGAAGCTGAAGCAGCCAGCCTGATGATGACGGATGGGATTTTCGTCGAAACGTTGCTCTTACACCTTCAACTCTACGTGGGAAAAAACCCGAATGACCAAGGATCCACATGCAAACACCCGCGAAAACCTCAGAAAACAAATTATATATATATATATATATATATATATATATATATATATATATATATATATATATATATATATATATAATCCTTAACACATATTTCCCTTGCCTTCTAGCTAATAAAAGAGAGAAAGAACCTGTGGCTCAGGAAGTTAAAACAACTGCCTAATATATAATCAACCCAGGTTCGAATCTCAGATAAAGGGTATGACTGACTGATGAGAACATAATAAGTTCAAAATGATCATCTCAGCCTCCCAAATTCTTTATTAGCAATTTGAATAATTTACACAAATAATGAGCTGTCATAAGTTGACTATATCCTGTGGATAAGCCTTGAGTCAGGCCAAAGCAGGAAAGAAAGAGTTAATTAGCAAGGTGCATTCAAAAAGACTTGACAAATTCCTATACATACATACATACATACATACATATATGAAAATACCCTAATTTCCCCACTTGCCAGTCTAGTTCAATTATTGGATTTCTTAATTCTGTATTCCAAGCATCTTTTAAACTGGAAAGACAATTTCATAATTTGTAATAATAGCATACTGTATCAATCTTTGACATTATTTCTTTTGGTTGTGTCCAATAATATTAAATTCTCAAAAATAGTACAGGTAACCCTCAACTTACAGCCCCAGTTAGGCCCAAAGTTCTGTTGCTAAGCAAGGCAGTTAAGTGAATTTTGGCCCATTTTACAACCCTTTTTGCTACAGTTGTTAAGTGAATCGCTGCAGTTCTAAAGTGAATCATGAAATCATTAAGCTAATCTGGCTTCCCCCCCTGTCAGAAGCAGTCTACGAGAGTTTCAAATGGTGATCACATGACCCCAAGACAGGGCAACTGTCATAAATACATGCAACCTGCCAAAGGCCTTTATTTTGATCACATGACCATGGGGATGCTGTAGCAGTCATAAATATGAATCACTTTTTCAGTGCCGTTGTAACTTTGAACAGTCACTAAATAAATGGTTGTAACTTGAAGACTCTCTATATATGGGCAGGTTCTTGACTTTACCTAATATTTCAGTGTTAAGCTCTTGCCAGAAAAAGCAATATAACTGGCAGACAGCCCAGTCTCTTATTTCATGGCCCAATATTGGTATAGAAATAAATAATCCTGTAAAAGTTATAATTCTTCAAAAATTTTAATTGATTTAACCCATATTAAAGTTCTGTAAAAAGTCATTAGAAGGACTAGAGGAAATTGCCACCCATCAAAACTATTTTTGTTTTCAAAATTTGTAATATTGTGCCAGTCAAGTATTATTAATTTTGTATATTTTGGGGAAATTTTTCATCTGGAAAAATTCAAATAATTCAATAATTCAATAATTCAAAAGATTGCCAGCTTCTGATATAATATCTGTACTAGCCCTCTGCTTAGTTGGGTGCTTCACTATAAATGGAATCAAATAGCTTAATCCTGCTGATTTATAATAATTATTTGTGAGCCCCCAACTTCCCTGTGACTGATACAAAATCTTTCTATTGTTTTCTTATAATTGAAACTATAGCCTTCAGTTTTTGTTGCCATTTCATTAGTATTTTGTCTGGCGTTTCAAATGGGAACGATTTGAAACAAATTAAGTTTGGAAAGGACCTACATTTCAGTTTTAGTGAAATTAGTATGATTACAAAACAGTCTCTCAAATGGTTTCCCAAGTTAGGTTTGTTGTATCTATTTGTACAATCCAACAATTCACTTAAAATAAACTGATTGTCAATTTATTTAAGGCAACAACATTCTTTATTGCATGACATTCCTAAATTTCTTGAAAATGTAACAATTGATTTTTCAATTACAAATGCTTTCTTGATTCCCTTATTAGAAAAAAAAATTGCTAATAAAACGTAGAATAATGACCTTTCAGAGGCAAGAATCAATCATCATACTTGGACAGATTAAATTCCAAAACACAAAATTGCAACAGGTGTAATCTTGTCAATTCTTGTTATATATGGATATGGTGAACAACTTTTGGACTTTTTAAATTAGTGGTGACTTTTACCTTTCATTTATTCATCTTCTTTTTTGTATTTGTCCTCACAGCTTTGTACATTCTTTGTTTGCTTAATACTTTTCTCTTTGTGTAAATTACTATTCAATGTTTAAAAATCTAAATAAAAAACTGGAACAAGTCATGATTGTTTTCCCTTTTGTATTCCTATTGTAAGATGTTGCTGCTTGCATTGTCAACCGTACTCCATTTATCAAGAACTACCAGTCAGCCAAACAGCTCAAATTAATTTTCAAAAGTCGCCACAATGAAAGTCTACATCTACGGAATGTCAGGCAGTTCCCATTATCACCAATAGTAATTTTCTCCTCAGCAGATATATGCAGGTGGGGAATTTAGATTAGGATTGAAGAAAGATGAAAAGCGTTCTTCCATAAAGTGGACTTGATCCAGAACCTCATCTCTGCATTTTGCTATTTAGTTAAAAGGAAAAATGCCCTCACAACGTACAAGTATCAATTATGTATTTGATTTGATTAAGTTTACAGTAAATGTGAGGCAAAAATAAAGGTGGGGGGGGGAGCAGAAAAACAGGCATGTATAAATCTGAGATCTTCAAATGCCTTAGCTTTGGACCTATCCCTTTTACTAGTTTAAAGTACTATTCGCTACCCTTGCAAACTACCCTATCATGAATTTTTCTGCCTTTGTTGCTATGACCCATCCTGACTCCATGAACTTTGTTGTGACTCAGTCCCAATACTGCGTGGAGAAGGCCTGATGGGTACAATAAAGTGATCTGTTGATGTCTCTCACTTAGCTGTCTTCCCTACGTTAAGTCACCACCCAGCAGGAAAAATATCTGCCAGTGGTGATGTTCTAACAGGCTGGAGCTGTAGGATTCTGCCAGCAATGGTGCTGAAAAGGGATCTGGGCCCTTCTGGCTTCTGGTCTCTCTGTCTTTCATCTCCGTGCTTTTCCCTGTGCCCCTCCTACAACAACTCTTCCAAAACAGGTGAAGAATTTTTTATTTATTTTATTTCAGATCGGAGTTTTGAAGGAAGCGGAATCCCAGGTGGTGCTTTTGCTTAAGTTTGCTTTCTCTGTCCCTTTTTTCTTTCCTTTTTATAGGCAATAAATATCACATCCAAATGCCTAGGTCAGTGGTGGCGAAACCTTTGGAGACCGAGTGCCCAAACTGCAACCCAAAACCCACTTATCTATCATCGGGTGCCGAGTGGGTGTGGCCCATTGGCTGGGCGTGGCTGCGGTGGTAACGGCAGACTGGGTGGGACTAAAAAGTTCAATCAATTCCAACTTTGCAAGATCTTTTTCTCCCCGCGAGAAGTTGAAATTGATTGATTGATTGAAACTTTTTTTTTTTGCACACAGCAGTGAAGGCCTAAAACAAAAAGGTTTTATAAAACCCAGCTGAAGGCCTAGGACTGGGACGACAGGGTGCATGCCCACAGAGAGGGCTCTGCGTGCCACCTGTGGCACGCGTGCTATAGGTTCGCCACCACGGGCCTAGGTGCTTTGTTTGGGACAGGGAGGGACTGGTGCCATCATTCCACCCAACGCTTTATACCTTTACCCTCAAATCAAATTCAGTTTTTGTTCTGCCTCCATTCCTTTTGTCCCTCCCCTACTTTTTGGAATGTGGCACCTGACATCTAACTCAGTGAGCATATTTGGCTATTAATTAGCCTGAAGACAAATTGGAACCTAACAGGATATATAGGCTAGTGAGAGTTCAACAATAGCCATAGAAAATTCTGCAAAACGGTGGGTGCAACATCACAGTCCTAGTCCCAACCTTCGTACATGCAGCGACATCTCCTTCCTTCCCTCCCTCCCTCCCTCCCTCCCTCCCTCCCTCCCTCTCTCTCTCTCTCTCTCTCTCTCTCTCTCTCTCTCTCTCTCTCTCTCTCTTTCACACACACACAATGTCACATTTGTCATCTTGCAGATTTTGATGCAATAATCCCCTGCTGATGCCCTTGATAGAATCTTTAAAGAGAATCAATTGAATTACAATATTCTGCTCTGTATGAGTTCTCCCACCGTTGGGCCTATCTGTACACGAGTAAAGGTAAGTGGGAATCCAACAGCAAACTAACAGCCAAATGCTACAATTTGCTACTTCATTCCTCCAAAAGATGAACTAATAAGGCATCAGTAAATTCAAGATAAACTCATTTTTCTTCTCCACATTACTATTGGAGAGAGATTGTGTGTGCACAAACACAAATACATGCAGTCTACTTTTAATCTTTTGTTGCTGGGATAATGATAATAATGATCAGCTCTATAACAAGAATCTCCAGGCATCACAGCAATGAAATTAAATTACAATCTTCGTAACCAGCTTCCTTATTTTAACTTTACGAGGAAATAAATATCTATCTATCATGGGATCAAGCTATACAGCCTTAAAACTCTTTAATAGCTCCGAAATAAATCTACATATATATAAAACAAGGTGGCATAGAAAACACTGTACCAATATTAGACTATTGGTTGTCTTTTTATCTCTGGTTAAGCAATTATTATATACAGTAGAGTATTTCTTGATTATATGCAATATAATGCTTTTTCCCATCTATTCTGCTACTTGTTTTAGAAGTGCAGTAACTAATAACTTTGAAGTATTCATCTTGATTTTGTCATGAAACTGAAATTTCAGATCATCAATCTTTGTTCTGGTAACACAATACTTAAAATTGCAAATCTCTATCAGCTATGAAAAACTCCAATACAGTAGCAGGAATTAACATATAATTCAATGCAATTATATGCTAGCTACAAAGCATTGCATTTTACTGAGATATTAGACAATAACAGTTTCGTGAATGAACAAAAGCAACAATTGTCATACAGAATTTTCATATAATATAAACGTCAGTACAAAGGTTCACAGAATTAGCAAATAGATGTCAATAAAATCAATACAATATCAGATTCAGGGTTAATGACTTCAAATTAATGCACATCCCACCATAGAGTCAATTAAATGATTTTTTTGAGAAGTATCCATTCTGGAACAGCCCAAACCAGCTATTTTACACTGCTCTTTTCAGAGCAGGTCTTGTATTAACAACAATGGGTGTGATTCTCCCTTCCACAGGTATGATGTGTAGAAAGCATTTGGCACAGAATTGAAGTGCCAAAATGCTTTTATTTGGCACTTAAGACTGAAGGCTAAAACATGAAAAATTGTTGCAGAAATTGGGTATGTCTGGTTTAATGAAAAGAAGGACTAAGGGTGACATGATAGCTGTGGTATTCCAATATCTCAGGGGCTGCCACAAAGAAGAGGGAGTCAAGCTATTCTCCAAAGCACCTGAAGGCAGGACAAGAAGCAACGGATGGAAACTAATCAAGGAGAGAAGGAACCTAGAACTAAGGAGAAACTTCCTGACAGTTAGAACAATTAATCAGTGGAACAACCTGCCTCCAGAAATTGTGAAGACTAGAGGTTTTTAAGAAGAGATTGGACAACCATTTTTCTGAAAGGGTATAGGGCTACTGCTAAGCTTGTAAGCCGCCCTGAGTCTTCGGAGAAGGGCGGGATATAAATGGAATTAAAATAAAATAAAATAAAAATTTTATTGACATCTATTTGCTGGTTCTGTGAGCCTTATACTGACTTGTTTATATTATGTGAAAATTCTGGTAATGACAATTGTTTTTATTCATTCACAAAACTGCTATTGTCTAATATCTCAGGAAAATGAAATAATTTGTAGCTAGCGTATAATTGCATAAAATTAAAATTCTCAGCCTGGGCCAGAGAGCTCGAAGAGCCAGGTCCTTAGGTCCCGGTGGAATGAACGGAGGTCGGGGGCAGTCCTAAGCTCCACTGGCAGCTGGTTCCAAAGGGCAGGCACACCCACTGAGAAGGCCCTCCCCCTGGGTGTTATCCGCCGGCAATCTTTTACCGGCGGCACCCTGAGAAGACCCTCCCTGTGGGAGCGCACTGGACGAAGGGAGCTTGATGCCGGCAGCAGGTGTTCCCTCAGATATCCCGGACCCTCGCCATTTAGGGCTTTATAGGTCATCACCAGCACCTTGAATCTCACCCAGAGGGCAACTGGGAGCCAATGCAGCTCGCGGAGTAGAGGTGTTACATGGGAGTATCGGGAAACCCCCATCACAACTCGCGCAGCCGCATACTGCACCAGCTGAAGCCTCCGAGTGGTCCTCAAGGGCAGCCCCATGTAGAGAGCGTTGCAGTAGTCTAAACGGGAGGTCATATTTAGTTGCATATGAATTAAACGTTCCACTTTCATAGAGAAAAATGACTGCAGCAAAGTTTTGCGTTACAGTACTTTCAGCCTGTTTTATTGCTGAATTGTTGTATTAGCTTGTTTTAACCATAACGTTTAATAGCTACACATGCAATTTGCGGCAGAGAACTGGGTAATCTGCAATGCTGATTATAGAAACATAATCAGAAAAAAACTAGTGGTCCATCAAGTGGTCCATTGAGACCTTTGTTTTATTTTTATTTATTATTTTTATTTATTATTATTTTTATTTTATTAATTTTTGTCAGATGATTGATTTTATTTATTTATTTAATGGGACTTATATACCGCCCTATCTCCCAAAGGACTCAGGGCGGCTAACAACAAGAGAATACAAGAGAATACAAATATTAAAATTAAAATTAAACTATACTGTATCTATAACCCCAATTAATAAAACCTTAAAACCAGATTAAAACCCCCATTATCATCAGTCCACGTCGGCCTGTTGGAAAAGAAATGTCTTAAGGTCACGACGAAAGGACCGGAGGTCTGGAGTCGTCCGGAGCTCCAGGGGAAGCTGATTCCACAGGGCAGGTGCCCCCACAGAGAAGGCCCTCCCCCTGGGGGTCACCAGCCGACATTGTCTGGCCAACGGCACCCTGAGGAGGCCCTCTCTGTGTGAGCGCACAGGGCGATGGGAAGTCATTCCTGGGAGCAGACGGTCCTGCAAGTATCCCGGGCCTAAGCCAGATGATACACATCCCAAGCACGTTTAAACTCAGTTACTAATAATTGACCCACTACCTCCACTGGAAGTTGGTTCCAAGCTTCTGCTACCCTTTTTGTGAAGTAATACTTTCTAATTATGCATCTGCTTTTAAACTACTGTATACTTCATATATTGTGATTTATGTTTTATCAATGTCATATATATTGCCATAGCAGCTTTCCATAGGGGCCAAGTCTTAAACTGAAAAATGGAATACATTAAGTATTCTGAACATTGCTACCAGTTAAGCTGCAGGAATCAACATAATTTTACGTTTTACGTTTTATTTAATTTATATACCGCCCTTCTCCCTGGGGACTCAGGGCGGTTCACAGGGCATATAAATAAAAATACAATACTATACCAAAGTTAAAACAGAGATTAAATCAATGCCCAATTAAAAAACAATAATACAATCTAAAATAACAATTTAAAACCCAGCTCCCCCATCAGGCCAGACCGGCCAATTCAAACAAATGGGTCTTCAGACCACGACGGAAAGTTCGGAGGTCCGATGCCGTCCGGAGCTCCACCGGCAGTTGGTTCCACAAAGCCGGGGCACCCACAGAGAAGGCTCTCCCCCTGGGGGCCGCCAGTCGGCATTCCCTGACCGGAGGCACCCTGAGGAGGCCCTCTCTGTGGGAACGCACAGGGCGGAGGGGAGTTGAAGCCGGCAGCAGGTGGTCCCCGAGGTACCCCGGACCCATGCCATGTAGGGACTTAAAGATCATAACCAAGACCTTGAACCTCACCCGGAAGACAACTGGTAACCAATGCAGCTCGCGGAGCAAAGGTGTAACATGGGAGTACCGGGAAACTCCCAAGACAACTCTCGCGGCCGCATTCTGTACCAGTTGGAGCCTCCGAGTGGTCTTCAAGGGAAGCCCCATGTAGAGAGCATTACAGTAGTCAAGGCGAGAGGTCACGAGCGCATGAGTGACCGTGCACAGGGCATCCCGGTCCAGATAGGGCCGCAACTGGCGCACCAGGCGAACCTGGGCAAAAGCCCCCCTAGTCACGGCCACTACATGATCTTCTAGGGTAAGCCGTGAATCTAGGAGGACTCCCAAGTTGCGAGCCCTATCCACGGGGGGTAAGAGCTCACCCCCCATAGAAAGAGATGGAACATTTTGAATGTCCCGGGATGCCGGAATGCACAGCCACTCAGTCTTGTCAGGGTTGAGCTGAAGTCTGTTCCTCCCCATCCAGACCCGAACCGCCTCCAGGCAACGGGACATCACAGCGAGGGCATCACTGGGGTGGTTTGGGGTCGAAAAGAAAAGTTGGGTATCATCGGCATATTGATGATACCCAACTCCAAAACCACGAATGATCTCACCCAGCGGTTTCATGTAGATGTTGAACAGGAGAGGCGAGAGAACCGACCCCTGAGGAACTCCACAAACGAGAGACCTAGGGGCCGATCTCTGCCCCCCTGCCAACACCGACTGCGAACGTCCCAGGAGATAGGAGGAGAACCACCGAAGAACCGTGCCTCCCACTCCCAATCCCCTGAGACGCCGCAGCAAGATACCATGGTCGATGGTATCGAAAGCCGCCGAGAGGTCTAATAGGACTAGGACAGAGGAATATCCCCTGTCTCGAGCCCTCCAGAGATCATTCACCAGAGCGACCAATGCCGTCTCCGTGCTGTACCCGGGCCTGAAACCCGATTGGTAGGGGTCCAGATAATCCGCTTCATCCAGGACCAGAGGGAGCTGATGCGCCACCACACTCTCAACAACCTTCGCAAGAAAGCGAAGGTTGGAGACTGGACGAAAGTTGTTCAATACAGCTCGGTCCAAGGCAGGCTTCTTGAGGAGAGGTCTCACCACCGCCTCCTTCAAGACGGTGGGGAAATAACCCTCACTCAAAGAAGCAGATATAACCGCCTGGAGCCAGCCTCGTGTCCTCTCCCTAGCTGCATAAACCAGCCAGGAAGGGCACGGATCCAACAAACATGTGGAGGAGCTCAGCCTCCCCATAATCCTGTCCACTTCATCAGGGGTCACAGAATCAAACTCTTCCCAGATAACATTGACAAGACCGTCCGTGTCCTGATCGCCTGACTCTGCCCAGCTGGAGTCCAAACCGGTCCGAATCCGAGCGATTTTATCCGACAGATGTTGACTAAATTCCTCAGCACGACCCTGCAAGGGATCCTCCCTCACCTCCTGATTAAGGAGCGAGCGAGTCACCCTAAACAGGGCGGCCGGGCGATTATCTGCGGACGCAATGAGGGTAGAGAAGTAATTACACCTCGCCACCCTCATCGCTGCGAGATAAGACCTAATATAGGTTCTTAACCGCAACCGGTCGGGTTCGGATTGGCTCGACCTCCAACAGCTCTCTAGGCCCCGTTTCCGACGCTTCATCTCCCGGAGCTCCGCGGAGAACCATGGAGCTCGCTGGGATCTGTGCCGGGTCAGGGGCCGCAAGGGTACAACCCGGTCAAGTGCCTCAGTGGCTGCCCTTTCCCAGGTTTCCACTAAGGCATCCGCCGAGCTGTGAGCAATGGAGGCAGGTGGGGACCCCAGCGCCGCTTGGAATCTATCAGGATCCATTAAGCGTCTGGGGCGGTACTTTTGTACTTAAATGGGATAAAATTCTTCTTGAAGGGTCAGGAGAATCTGAAAGCCATTGCTATTATTATTATCATTGGGAATTTATGTAGCATCCAGTTCTTTCTATTTGTTTAAATTGTTATGTCCACTTTTACCCATCTTTAGCTTGATCATAATTTATCTCAGAAGCTTTTAGTGATATCTGGAACCATAGGAGCTTGTCTATATTATACTATATTATACTATCAATCAAAGAAACTATCTATAGCTCAGGATTGAATTGTGGAGTCCTTGGTGCTCTCTGAACTTGGTTGTTTGCTTGCTGATATTTCATTATCCAGCACCGACGATACCTACTCAGGTAATGAAACATCGGCAAGCAAACAACCAGGTTCAGAGGGCACCAAGTACTCCACAATTATACTACTGCAAAAAAGCAAAGTGGGTATAGAAGTCTCATGGAAGAACATACTGTTTGTCTCACATTCCTCTCCGGATATAAAGATATAAAGATCAGAAGCAGGAAATGACAATTCCTCCATCAGTACTTCCAATCTGAATAGTGAACGCTGTAGGCAAAGGACAAAGAATGTGTCCTAGTGTTATCAAGAAGTGTCCTCAGCCTCATCATATCTCACCTGACATCTTGCTGTGTTTGACTAGAGGATCAAAGTTCACTATACTTTACGATAAGGAGGTGGCATTAGCCAAAAGGTTCCCCACGAACTTGGCACATTGCAAAACATGGGTTTCCTTCCTTTTTCTTCTGTAACATTATACAAGAGATTGGGCATTGCTCATTAACGCCATAAATGTGTTTAAACTTGACAGACATATAAAAAATATTCAGCCCCACCCCAAAATAAAATTTGCTGTTAAAAATTGCAGAACTGATGTTCACTAGAAAAAAAGGAAACTGGACAGAATCCAGATGATGTTAGATAGGCCTAAGGCCTGGGCATGTTTTTCTTAAAATAGAAACAGACCCATAATCAAGTACAGAAGCATATTTAAATGGGTTTCCCTGCAGGAAACAGAACTGGGAGTGTGGTCTGTTTCCCCCCCCCTCCCCACCCCTGATGAAAACATTCATTACCATGTGAAAATAATCTTATTTGATGACAAAGAAAATGGTGATGAAGACAATGACGATGAAGGTGATGATCCCATTCTATCTATTCAAGAAATTTCAAACACACCCTGGTCATGTACAACGGAGAAGAATATCTGTGTTTGGCCAGTTGATTTAACCCTAAATTTGGAAAGCAATGCTTGCAGGAATTGATTCTAGCTGTACAATCCTATTTTATGAAATGAGTAAAAAGGTAAAGGTAAAGGTTCCCCCGCACATGTGTGCTAGTTGTTTCCAACTCTAGGGGCTGGTGCTCATCTCCGTTTCAAAGCCGAAGAGCCAGCGCTTGTCCGAGGACGTCTCCGTGGTCATGTGGCCGGGATAAGGCGCCAAAGGCGCACGGAACGCTGTTACCTTCCCACCGTAGTGGTCCTTATTTTTCTACTTGCATTTTTACGTGCTTTTGAACTGCTAGGTTGGCAGAAGCTGGGACAAGTAACAGGCACTCACTCTGTTACGCGGCACTCGGGATTCGACCCGCCAAACTGCCGACCTTCTGATCGACAAGCTCAGTGTCCTAACCCGCTGAGCCACCGCGTCCCTTTTCTATAATACTATAATGCTAATAATGCTATAAGGAAAATGTCCAGAGTCCTGTACTGTTTTATCGGAGGGATTTTAGTGATTGAGACCTGAGATGGCCAAGGGACTTTGATGTGTTCAGTTCACAACTTAGGTGCCTGATCAAATCTAGTAAGAAGGGACTGGGTCCAGGAGGTCATAGATGTCTTACTTGAGAGAAGGAGAGAAGAGGCAGTGATCAGACTTTTGAAGAAACCAAACCTGGGCCCAGAGATTGAAACTAGCTATAAGCTAATGGCAAATATTCCTTTCTTAGGCAAAGTGTTTGAGCAGGTAATGGCTATTCAATCCAAGTGCCATTTAATCCAGATTCAGAAACAGGAACCAGCCTGGTTTACTTGAGACTTATTCCAGAAACAAAATAGAAGGCATGCAATCCTATTGGTCATTCTTAACCTCTCAGGAGCTTTCAGTATCATTAATCATGGTGTTGTTCTGGACAGACTGCCAGAAGTGGGATATACGAAGACCCTGTGCAAGTCCCTACTCTCTTTCAAGAGAGGCCAAGGATGTTTGCTTTGTTAGTAGAAATGGTATCTGATTGTCAGGGCACTCCACTGTCCTTGCTGTATCTTTATTGTAACTCCAACAACAGATGGACTCACAAATAACTAACCTGCAAAATGCCAAGATGCAACTAACACAGTATTTGGAACACAGTTTATCTTGGGCAACAGTGGTACCATAGCCTATAGCATAGTTCTCATGAGATTTTGCTAGAGACATTTGGAGGAAACCAGGACCAGTTCTTGACTTTCATAATTTAGGGTGAAGTGTTTATGCTGGGTTGACCAGCAGTTTCCCACAGGCCATATGAAACTGGATTTTGAGCTGAAGTTGCTGAGAGAAGATGCAGCCAAATCTGCCATATCCGTCATTGATGGCAATGGCCCAGTACTGGACAATGTTTATGACATCATGCAGAGATTTAGAGTTACATTTGATGATTCGACCAGAGCAGGGGTCAGCAATCTGAAACAGTGAAAGAGCCACTCAGAACCGGTTCCCTCACAAAAGGAAAAACTGGGAGCCGCAAAAAATGTGTGCGCATGCGTGTACATGTGCGCATGCGCAGAACAGGATTTGACTGAAGAGTGGAGCCAAGGCGAGATATGCACCTACCCTGCATATTTGAATTAATTGAACTTTTTTAGTCCCACTTTTTTTTTTTGGACTGCACATGGCAGAGGACTGGGAGCCACAGGAGATGGCTGAAAGAGCTGCATGCGGCTCCGGAGCCGCGGGTTGCAGACCTGTGGACTAGGGGAACAATAGCCAGTTGTGAGATTTGCAAACTCATGCAAGGTCAGTGTAGACTCTGGGTTGCCAAATCAGATTTTAAATTATTTACCCGATTTGGCTCTGAATGACCAATTTAGAGAAGAACTTGTAGACAAGCTGAGAGATAAATTGGTGAGATAAGGCACCAGGATCATTTGAGCAGTAATAAATGGCTGATCGGAACAGAGGAAAGGGAGAAATGAAAGGAAAGACAGTTTATAAGCTTTTACATTTTTACCCATGCCCTTCCTCTGATGGCATCCTGATGATGCACCAAAGAATCCTTGCACATTAGAGCCGCCAAGAAATCTCTGTCACCAAGGGAGAAACGAAGAAGGAGCAATCTCACTTTATGCTTTTACTACAGAGCCCTGCTGATCATGCACAGCTAATCTTCATGCTTTTAACTCAGCTACAAAATGGCTGCACTTGTAGATCTACAGGCTGCTTAGCAAGCCAGTGCCCAAATAACTCCAAGGCCATAGCATCAGAAACTTTACAGACTTCCTTCCCAAGAGAAATAATTAAAGAGACAATTAAGGACAGCCAACAAATGCATTGTATTGTTCTTGTTGCTCTTTGTTTAGACTCAGGCTGGAAAATGCAACTCTCTGTCCTTGTGGACTAGGGGGGTGACAGTCAGTTTTATAGATGAGACCACAATACAAGAGTTTATCCATTAGACACTAGAAAGGCTGATGCTCATGGGGAAAAATAGAAGGGCAGATGCTCAGAACTGGGCCCATGATGCATTATCTTCTTGCAGCTGATGACACAAGATGACATGGAATATTTGCCACTCTAGGTGATGACTTCCTTATAGGTCCCATTGCACTGAGAATTGATTGGACACAATTACATAATTCAGATGTGCACTGGGAAGAAGGAATTATATCTTTTCCATCACCAAAATGTCAACAAAACTGATTGCAAGCTTTTTACTCTAACCCTCGCCCCCACCCCCATGCCCATTTAGCACAGTGATTCTCCTGCTTTGCCAATGAAATACAATGTGTTTGGGAAGGAGCAGGCAATGGCACTGCTTCCCCCATAAAGTGTGTAAAGGCACCATCTACTTGAAATTGGGACCCCAGATTCCACTGATCAAAGCAATATCAAATGTCTATTCAAGACTTAGCCATTGTGAAGGAATTTCTGAATGACAATTTGAAGAAAGGATATAGTCTCCTCAATCTCAATGATACACAACTACCTTTTTAATTTCCCACCTACACACACGCACACGCATACGCACACACACACACACACACACACACTATGGTTTTATTAAGGCACTTATGATTTTAGACTTTTTTTAATATACCATTAGGGATCCCTATCTACTGCATCTTATTCCAGGTCTCCTGGACCGCCTCCAAAGGGCACATGTTTTCATGAAGTTGGATCTGAAAAGTGCATACAATTTGATCAGGATGAAAGAGAGGCATAATTAACTGCATTTGATATAGACATTTGAATACATGTGATGTCTTTTAGCTTGGTTAATTGTTGGGGGGGAGGCAGTTTTATCTAGATTCAGGATCTTTTTGGAGGATCTTACCTTCCATGCAAGTCATATAAAATTGTCTTAAAGAGACTCCACAAACACAAGCTCTTTTTCTAAATGGTAGAAATGTATGTTTAATGTTCCCCAGTTGAAGCTATCTGGGTTAAAGCAGGGGTCCCCAACCCCCATTCCATGGACCGGTACTGGGCCATGGCATCAGTGGTGGGATTCAAATATGTGAACAACAAGTTCTCTGTGTGGATGCTGCTTCCAGAAGTCCGTTCTGGGCCTGGGCAACAAAAAATTAGCTACCGGTTCTGCCAAACTGGTGTGAACTGGCTGAATCCCACCACTGCATGGCATGCCAGCAACCAGTCCAGACAAACAAGCAAAGCCCCATCTGTGGGGTGCAGGTAGCACACAAAACCACACACTCTCTGGTCTGTGGAAAAACTCTTTCCACGGAGCCGGTCCCTGGCGCCCAAAAGATTGGGGACCTCTGGGTTAAAGGATCTCAACAGAAAGCATACAAAGGAACTCTGCAAATGTACAATCCATATTTTCGTAGAAATGACCTTGAAATGTGAAGTACGGTATGTGCAGTGTTTTATGGGCTTTGCCATTTTTTTATAGGGAGATCATTCCTAAAGTTGCAGACCACATCCAACTGCTATCTCAATTCCTCAAGAAAAGTCCTAAATTCACTGAAGAGCAAATTATTTCAGGAATTGAATAGCCTTTTCACTTCACAGCCATTGCTCAGACACCAAAACCCTACCCACCAATTTGATTTGCAGGCCATCTCCCCTTATCACAGTACTTACAACTGAGCAGCTTTGTTTCTCCCTGTAATGCCTTTTTTTAACTGAAAAATTAGTGTATTTTCATTACAGTTCTAAGTGGAATATAGCTCAGTGATTGGTTCACACAATGCTATGGATTTTTTTTTAACCCAGTTTATTGGATAAGTTTTAAGTTTCTGAGTTAATGCATTACACAGTGCCATAAATCATGGTAGCTGGGTCACAAAATATATTAAGGAATAACAATTAATATTAGGGCTTACAACAATGCCCGAACTGAACCATGAACTGAGAAGGTTTGCTATTTTTTTTTGCTATTTTACCAAGACATCATTTTCAATTATTTAGAATCATTACTATTTGCAATTACTAAACTTTCAAAGCTCAGAATTACAAAAATCCAAAAATCACAGTATGATTTTTTTTTTTACTTGTTAAAATTCTTCACAATTTTTTTACAGCCCTCCTTCAGGTATTGTTCCTTCAACATGCAATTGTTCCCTCTATTAAGGCTCAGCACAATACCCAAATCTTTATAGTGGATAATTAACAGCCAGCAGTAAGCCTTACCATTAATTCAACTGAGTATGAATGACTTATGAAATTTCTCTTCGCTGTTGAAATAATAAGATATTGCATATTTGGCTTTTGTGTGACATTGTATTTACGAGTTTCCTAATTCAATATGAGGAAATAAAAGGGCAATGATAGAATGTTGTGTACATTGATATTTATTGAACGATTGATGAATACATTTTCTCTGGCTGTCTGCTCTTAATTACATTTGTCATTTATTTGTATTTTGTTAGATAACTGTTCTGAAATTCTTCCTTTGGTTATAAATCTTATGCAGTGTTTTTGCATAAGAGGGGAAATGGGCAACCTTGAATTCCGGTCTGATTGGAAGGCATGAGATATTATGTGGATGCTGGAACTAAGCAGGTGCTCAGTGGCCTGGAATGGAGACTCCTTGGAGCCTATGTTTGAATAGGGTACAAGAAATATTTCTAAAAATAAGTTATTACATTGTCTAGATTCTGACGTTGCATCATCATCATCATCATCATGTCCCTGGGTCTATATTTTCAACAATGAATCATTTTAAGCCACTGTTTCCCTCTGTGCTGATTCAGTGCAATAAATATAGGAGCAGAAATAAGTTTTTTGAAAATATAAATACAAATATTTCATTGAAGCTGAGAAAGAAGCAACAGGGGAAAAAATATAGAATTAACTACGTAGAGCACTTTTTTTCATGCATTTGTCCTGGCATGCTTATTTTTGTTCTCCCTGTTTGGGCAACACACTGCTCTAGTTGAGGCATTGACATTGTTTTCTGTTTTCATTGAAGTCGCAGGATGCTTTCCTTTTAGATTTAGGCTTCATAACTTGTATTTAAAATTGCAATCTTTCTGGGCAGAGGGGAAAGGAGAGGAGGAGAGGAGACGCTCTCTTGTCCTGTGATTCCAAACCTTGGTGTAAAGTTGGTGCGCCAACACAAAGAGAATATTATTTTTCTCACAAGGCCTTTATTGGTTATTGTTATATGCACAAGGTGAAATTATAACTTCCAGTTCCTTAGCTGATGTTGGCTTTCATATGCACTGAGTTCTCCTCTCCTCTCCTGCTCTCCCCTCCCCTACTGTCCCCTCCCCTTCCCCTCCAGAGGTCCAGAGGGAACCATGAAAGTTTTCCCATATCCACGTCACACCCTGGTAACATCAAAAAATGTTTTCAAAAAATGATCACTGAAAAATGTACTGTACATTCTTGATTGAACACTAATTTCCCAAGGATGTCATGATTAAAAGTTGTCCTTAGATTATTGGTTTCGATGGACACATGGTATGGAGATGCTGATAAAAAAAATAACGTTGCAGCTTTATTCCTACGTGGAATATTGAGAGTTCAGTCCTAGGTAGCAGCAGATGTTTCTCTCCTAGGGATCAAAGAAAAAAAATGCTGTGTACTCCGCATAGGTGTTAGGAAGGGCATCCAGCCAGTAAATGCTCAGCTCCATCCATTCTCAATCCTGAGCCTACCTAGACCACAGGGTCATAAAAAGAGAGTTTATTCAGAATAGATCCCACTGAGTTCAGAAATGCTTATTTTCAGATCCGTACACTCGGAGCTGCAGTCTTAAAGGGGGACACTGAGATGAAATCCTGTGCAGAAAACCCTCATGAAGATGGCTCCCTTAAAACAGTACAGAGCATCAGGAGAATCAAAGCCAAGCCCTTCTTTCTTTCTTTTGTTAAAAAAAAGGAAGTCGACATTGTTTCACTCAGTGCATTAGGCGGATCACCTCAACTGTGCAAGTAATTGCTACACAGAAAAAGACTCTCCCAGATGGTGCTTATAGAAGTTGCAAGAATCCATTCTTTTGGAAGAACTAACTGTGGGAGCCGGCTGAGTATCAATCCCTCCGACAAGAGATGAGAGTAGCAGGAGTAACACTTGCTGTGACAATGACCAATATCACCTAGAACCAAGCACCTACAGCATATAGCAATCTGCAAAGTACTTATAAGACCGTGTAAGATTACCTGGGGCATCGCAGGAACTGGCTATCATCATAAAAGGTGTTAAATTACAGAACCCAAAAAACGTTTCAGCAGTGTGATTGTCTAGTAAGCACTGAAATACTGAACAGATGCTGCTATTTTCGTAAGACAGCTAGCTCAGGAATCAAGGTCATTGTGGCCCAATTCATCAGGACATATGGGAGTTTAAATTGAGTTTGATTATTAGATAATCTGAAGCATTCAGTCATTATTCAACGGATGCCACGTTCAAATGAAAAACAACAGAAATCAAATGCCTGGGAAATCATGTCCTTAAGAAAAATTAAGCATTTTTATTTTGTTCAGTTCTGATGACAGGATGGCATTGCTGACTAAATTGTTGTTAAGTGGAGAATAAGGACAGATGATGTGCCAGCCCTTTCCTGTACTGGGAATTTCTACATAGAGTTTTCCTTTCTTAGGAGATACGTTTAGGATGATAAGTGAAAATCTGGCATATCGCTCAGTTATAATGAACTCTGTTATTTAATACAATAACTGCTTTGGGAGCTATGGTTTTAAAATTCTTAATACAGGTAGGCCTTGACTTACGACCAGTCGCTTAGAGATCCAGATTCAAAGTTCTGACCATTCCCTTCCCTCATGTAATGTGACCCCCCACTTCAGGAACTCAGCAACCAGGCCACATTTACAACCGTTTGCAGTGCCCCATCGGCACATGACCGTGTCTTAAAATACTGAAAAATGGACATTTATTTCCAGTTTTTGACAAAACCAGCTCGTGGTGAACCAGGAGTTTGCTTAACAACCACAGCATTCACTTAACAACAATCACACACAGACAAAAAAGGTTGGAAAAATCAGGCCAGTCACAGGGGTGACCCGATTTATGATTGTCACAATTTATGACCATAATGGGCAGACTCATTACAGTTGTAAGTCATGGACTAGCTTTACTTGTCATGTTAGATATGGCAGATTACTTAGAAGATCCAGGACAGGTAGCCCAATTTATATGTAACAATATGATACCTAAAACATCAACGTCCTCCCAAGTGTTCTGTTCCAGCCTACGACCGTCCCAGTTTGCGTGTCAAGGACAAGCCCCTTTTTAAATCAATAGGCTGGGGGAAAAAACCAACCCTTTTATTTATATACAGTTCAAAATAATGAAGTCCTCAAAACAAAAAGCAGCAGAATATTTTCCTTAGCACAGTGGCGTAGCGTGGGGGGTGCAGGGGGGGCCGGCCGCACCGGCCGCAACATCTGGGGGGGCACCCATTAAGCTCGCCGGAGGGGGACGATTCTGCTTCGCCGAGGGTCGGAGGAGCGAGCGAGTGGGCGGAGCGTAGAAAGCAACCGCATTCGCTGCGCCCAGCCAGAGCGGGATCCCGTCCTCTCGCGGCTGCGGATCGCCTCCTTTCTCGGGTGGGGGTGGGGAGGCTTGGCGGCGTCTCGCCTCCCTCACTTTCTCCCGCCGCGGCTCTCCTCCGCTTGGCTCTCAACCTGCAAGCCCGGCCCCCCCCGACCCAGCTCCCGCCCCCGTTTCCTCCTTTCCCGGAGGTAAAGGTAACAACTGCAGCCGCCGCACCTGCGGCTGCTTGCTGCTCCTCCTCCTCCTCCTTCTCCTCCTCCTCCTGCCGTATTGACTCTCTGTGGCCACTGGGTTCCCCCTGCAGGAGGCGATCGGGACGCCCCCCCGACACACGTCGCCAGCAGCGAGAGTTTCCAGCCAGTCCGGCGAATCTTTGGGGCAAGGTGCCAAAGAGAAGGAGGCGGCTTGGCAGTAGTCCAAGCCTATTCACATCTGTTGTAAGGTCATTCTCTCGTGGGGTTTATCTTGACATCCACTAAGAGTGGAACAAACATGCCCCATTAACCATTTTCAACGCCATGTCCTCTCTTTGTCTCATCCTAAATCACAGCTGAGGCACCTTAAAGTTGCCTTGTTTCAGTTTTAAACTAGAATTTTCCCTCTTCTCCAGAGACCCTTTTTTGCCTTGAACCTAACTCAAGGGTAGGCAACCTTGGCTCTTTTATGACTCATGGACTTCAACTCCCAGAATTCCTGAGCTAGTGGAAGAGACTCGAGTGCTAAAATCCACGGGTTAGGGGGCGCAAATTACTTGCCTTGCCCCGGGTGCTGACAACCCACGCTACGCCACTGCCTTAGCAAAATAATTAGTTCAAACAGCAAACAAGAGTTAAACAAGAAGTTCAGCAAGAACATAAACAGACCAGGATTTCCTTTGGACTTCTAGGAATGGTTGCCTTCAGCAACTAGCACCACCCACACCTTCCCCTTTCATTAGCAGCCCCAAGGCATGGCTTCTCAATGCCTTCTCCTCCTTTTGCTGAGTTGCCTCATAGACTTTCTCTGGTCTGCTCTGCTAAACTGCCTTCTACTTTGAGCATCTCTGAATAGATTCATCTGTGAAGCCTTAGAGTCCGAATCCTCCTCCTCACACAGCTGAGCCTCATAAAGAACATGATTGGAGGGGCCTGGCTCTTCCTCTGACTGACAGTCCTGTAATGCATCAGAGCCTCCCTCTGACACCAAAGGCTCTCCAAACCCCTCCTCCTCCTCCTCCTCCTCAGATCCCTCGGACTCAGCTGCTGAGAGCACAGGCAGACACGGAATCACAACACCAAGAGCCCTAGTGATACAGTAGTTAGAATGTAGTATTGCATGCAAAAATCTGCCCACAGCCAGGAGTTTGATCCTGACAGGCTCAAGGTTGACTCAGCCTTCCATCCTTCGGTAAAATAAGGACTCAGACTGTTGGGGGTAATATGCCAACATTGTAAACTGCTCAGAGAGTGCTGTAAAGCAGCATATAAGTGCTATTGCTATTGCTATTCAGATTCATCCAATAGATCCCATGGCTATACATAATGAAGATTCCCTGGGCTCCAGGGGGGAGGGCAAGGAGGGCAAATTATAATATCTGTGCAATGATGTCATTACTCAAATGCAGCAACAGTTGTTCTTGTATCAAACTTTGTGACACAGGTAAATAAGTACATTTGTGGGATGATGTTATCTCTCCTAGCATGTCATCCTGGTTTGTTGTAGATGCTTTTGTAGGGTAACTGGTTGGTGAACATTGAGTTATTCAAATATGCACCTTGAGATTATAAACAATGTTAGTTTCTATTTTATTTCTTACAAGGATTTATATAAACCCCACAGCCCTCTGGAGAATCTTTGGGGATTCATGGGGAAAAACTGTGAATCAGCAGATGGCGGACCATAGATACAGATAGTCCTTGACTTACAACAGTTCATTTAGCGACCCTTCAAAGTTACAAGGGCACTGGAAAAAGTGACTTATGACCATTTTTTTGCATTTTCGACCTTCATAGCATCTCCATGATCATGTGATCAGAATTAAGATGCTTGGCAACTGGTTCATACTTATGAATGTTGCTTGGTCCCAGGGTCATGCGATCACTTCTTGTGACCTTCTGACAAGCAAAGTCAATGGGGAAGCCGGATTCACTTAACAACCCGGTTACTAACAACTGCAGAGATTCACCTAACAACTGTGGCAAGAAAGGTCCTAAAGTGGGGCATAACACACTTGACAGATGTCTCACTTAACAGCAGAAATTTTGGGTTCAATTGTCATCGCAAGTCAAGGACTACCTGCACAGCGCTTCAATTGATACAGCCTATAAAAATAACACAATTCAAAAATATCTGGCTTATACAAAGCAGCCAGATTAGAAAATAACCATGAACATACAAAGCCCTCTAGGTAGAGTAGTCCTCTGCTAACATCCACTGTGCACCTCCAAAGCTATGAACAAGTCTTGCAATTCATTCCGATATTGTCGTATTTTTTTCCAATAGAAAGGATTGGGTGGAGGGAACAGAAAGCATTCTGCAAAGCTAGCAATTGAAGCTTATGATTGCAGTGCTTGTAAGTGGTCAAATACAGGTGACCTTTTCTGCAATGCTTCTAGTGTTGTGTCTTATAATTTTGGGTACACATGAACATCCTGCCTGGTTCCCCCCCCCAATTGTAATTACATTTGGGGAAAGCTACCAGGAATTCCAAGGTTAATGCTGCCAAGGTTTTTTCCATCTTCTCCATCTCGACTTGATATCCGTAGTATCTTTCCCACGTATGACAGGCCAAGTTAATGATGCAGCTGGCATAAATGTGGGGCAGCGTAATCTCTTCCTATCGATTTTTGTTTGTTTGTTTGTTTCTGTATTGGGTAATGCAGAAGCATGGAAAAAGCTGCATTACAGAAGACTGACTTGCTGGATGATGGGAGTGCTCATGAGTAGCTGGGCAGAGACTACAGAGAATAAAATGTGACTCATTTTATTTTATTTTTTTATTTTAATTCCATTTATATCCCGCCCTTCTCCGAAGACTCAGGGCGGCTTACAAGCTTAGCAATAGCCTTCATTCTATGTATATGCCTGCTTATTAGGGCTTTCACACACACCCCTAAGCGGCATTATTACAAAGTCAGCTTAATTGCCCCCAACAATCTGGGTCCTCATTTTACCTACCTCGGAAGGATGGAAGGCTGAGTCAACCTTGAAGCATTCAGAGAGCCATGGATATATAGCTCTTCAGCAGAGTATTTAGGGATAAGTGATGTAGGTGTACATTGCTACTCCAAAATATAGGTGTATTGAGAGGGATGTCATCCAGTGCTGTGTATTTGGTTCTAATTGTTTCAGTTTTTTTTAAAAAAATTCTACTCTCTATTGGTTTGTTTTATCATGTCATTCAAAGTCTCTATGACTGGACCACTTTATAAACCAGGGTGAATAAATACCTTGCCCCTAAATATGTATTTAAAATTGACTCCTGTTTGTCCCTGGCACAAATTAATCACTGCAAGGATCTTTCCTCACCCAATAATATTATTCCCTCCCCCCATTTTTATTAAGAGATATTTTTCCTCACCCAAAGGTCTTTAAGACTTCCTTATTGTCAGTTTTAGTAGAGTCTTCCTCACAGCCTACTTTCTCTGGAGTTATTATGCTACAACTTTTACCCTCTGCATTGGTCATGCTGGTTGAAATGTAAAGGAGATGATGTCCTACAAAATTAGAGCCTGTTTTTGTGGGACAATGATGGCAGCCTGTCACAATTTAACTCAGGAATCCTGTAGTTTTTGCAGAGAAAGCAGTTAGGCAAAGTGGGTAGGGAAATCCTAAACTGATTTTTAAAAATCATAAAGGAAGCTCTTTACATGTCCTAGGCCAGGGGAAGGCAACCTTGGCTCTTTTATGACTCGTGGACTTCAACTCTCAGAATTCCTGAGCCAGCTGGCTCAGGAATTCTGGGAGTTGAAGTCCACGAGTCATAAAAGAGCCAAGGTTGCCTACCCCTGTCCTGGGCAATGTCAACATGAGAATGGAAAAAAATCCATATGGTAATGTTAATAGTCGGCTACTGCATGTCCTGGAAATTATGTAGATAATACTGAAATGGACAGCAGCAGCAGCTGGGGAAGGCCAGGACTGGCATCTGGAAAAAATAGTTGTAAAGCAACTTCCCAATTAATTCGATAATAATCCTCTCCTACATGAACAGATTCTTTGATCGAAGATGTGGAAGGAAGCCATTTAACAGAAAACATCAGTAAACACAGATAATGCAAATTCCGGAAAGTATTTAAACATGTGATCTGGGCTATAATTTGTCATAATTGAAGCATTACTTGTATTAGAAAAACTGAAAAGCTCTTGAACTGAGTTTGGAAGTTTTTAAGGCTGCAGCTATACACACAATTTCATGGGAGTAAAACATCCCACTAAATATACAGAAGACTTTCAAATAATTATCTGGCCTTGAAGATACAGTTAGAAGTTAAAATGCAGCAAAACTTTAGTCTAATATTCAAATGTAATGAAATGGATGAATTTTGGGGGAGGTTGGTTGATCGATCGATCGATCGATGAGTTACAAGTTCAACTCCCAGAGTTGCAATGGTGGGATTCAAATATGTGAACAACTAGTTCACTGTGTGGATGCCGCTTCCAGAAGTCCATTCTGGGCCTGAGCAAGAAACAAATAGCTACCAGTTCTGCCGAACTGGTGCGAACTGGCTGAATCCCACCACTGCACAGCAGGTGGAGGGACATCTGGTGATGAAATGGAGATCAACTCGGTTTTTGAACAGCTGGGCATATCTGCCCAGTTAAAACCTATTTGTCAATGGAATCTAATTTGGCAATCAGATTGGGAAGATTTCATTGAAGCCTTTAATTCATTTCAGTTCAATTCAATTCAAGGTATATATTCCCAGTCTGACTTTTCAGCAAAAGCAGCCATTGTATTACATAACTGTTATAGAAAAAAACATACCTTCTTAGTTTTATAACTTCATTGGTGAAGAATTCTAAAAAGTTCCACTGACTCAATACAAAGAATGACACATTATTTTCAATGTCATTATAACGGGTCAAATCAGACTTTGGTGAGAGGTTGTCATTTGAACATTTCCCTTCTTTTAATTTTAATTTACAATAGGACATGCTGATTATTTGCGGGGGGAACTGCCAGCAATTTCCTCTTGCCTCAATTGTAGCTGCAGTAGAAATAGTCATTTCTTTGGAAAACAAGAATGCTTCTGCTTTTTTAAACAGACCCATCATCCTAGTCCTTCAAAATGTCCCCCCTCCCTCTTCCTGAAGCATCAAGCTATTACAAAACCGAGTTTGCTTTCTAAGCTAATATTTAATTGAGTTTTTGCTATTAACATTTGTCGACATTTCAGACACATGAAATGTCAACACTGAGCAGTAACGTCATACAACTTAATGGATGCCTTTTGTCTATATTCTGCTGGAATGCATAGTCGACAGATGACAGCCTTACTTTTAAATTCCCTGCCATCTAATAGTGGTGGTTTTTTTTCCCTCCCTTTCCTTGGTTTTGCCTCTTGACAGCCTCTCTTTTAGTTGCCGTTAGCGGGCCTCTTATTTGAGACTGTGTGCATCTTTGTAAGTTAAAAATGGTTTCTCTTAAATGGCCTTCAATGGAGCGGAAAGTCAGTTGACTCTAGTTTCATGTCAAGAATTACTGTCAGGCAAGTGGACCCTCGCACCAATTACCTTGTCCTACAGCTGTTCCATATTCAAATATGAAAGCAGCTTTTCCAGCAATTTTATTTCATAATAAATCTAAAGTTCAAGAAAGGTTCTTGTAATAGACTAGGTGGTTTGGAACGAACAGCAGTCGGCCTACCGTTGCACTCTTAGGCATGTTGACAGAACGGCAGTCTGTTTGGGTCCAAACAAACCAGACTTCTCATCTGTAGGTGGAGAGACCATCTCCGCTGCGGCAGCATGAGAGCTGCTTCCCAACTCTTTCCATGTCCTTCAGACTTGCAAGACTGAGGTCAACCTTACCATGTAGACTAGATAGGAAATAGGGGCAAGGAAGCTAATTATACCTAATTGTAAAGCTACACTAGCAGAATCTTGCGAATCTGAGTGTATAATTTCCTGCCATCACTTTTACAGCTGAATGCAGTTTAGTCCTCGACTTATGATCACAGCTGAGCCCAACGTTTCTGTTGCTAAGTGAGACACTTGTTAAGTGAGTTTTGCCCCATTTGCCGACGTTTCTTGCCACACTGGTTAAATGAATCAATGCAGTTGTTCAGTTAACAACACAGTTGTTAAGGGAATCTAGCTCCCTTCGTTGACTTTGCTTGTCAGAAGGTCACAAAAGGTGATCACGTGATCCCGGGACACTGCAACTAACTGTCATAAATATGAGTCAATTGCCAAGTGTCTGAATTTTGATCACATGACCATGGAGATGCTGCAATGGTCGTAAGTGTGAAAAATGGTCGTAAGTCATTTCTTTCAGTGTTGTTGTAATTTCAAACGGTCGCTAAATGAACTGTTGTAAGTCAAAGGACTCCCTGTAATTAAGAAAGAGTCCCTTCTGAGCCTTTTGCTCTGCCCACTATGCGGCTGTGGACTATGCTCTCTCTTATCTGACCATCCCATAGGCAGCATCTTTTGTCCAGATCTCCCAAGGTCATTCCCACATACCATTACTTTATACTCTCCTGGACATAACCCTCACCAATGAGGGAAATTGTTGAAGTGAATTTGGGAAGAAAGTGATTGTCATGTTACCCTTGAATTTGCGTATCCAGAGAAGGAACAATTGAGAAGAGTTAGACCTGCCTAACAGATTTCAGAAGAAAGGATTTGGAGAAATTGAAGAAAATTAGGCTGGATCCAATATGCACCAGTTGCACCCATTCCTGAATCAGCAAGTACTGTTCACAGCCACTCATGCTCTATACACCTCCGGATTGGGCTATTGCAATAAGGTCTACATGGGAGTATCTGGAAGCTTCAGATAATACAGAATAGAACAGCGGAGGCAGTTATATGTGCTCCTAGGATAGCATTTATTTTACTTCTGCTCTGTGAATTGCATTGGTTGCCAGTTTGCTTTCAGGTCCAATTCAAGGAGCTGGTTTTAAAGCCCTTTATGGCATGGGACTAGATTACCTGAAGGACCACGTCTCCTTGATTATATTAGCCTAGTCCATTAGATCTGGAAGAGAGGACTTGCTGCAGATACCTCTGCCAGGGACCTATGTTTGTCACGTCTCAGGCAGTGGACCTTCTCTACCAGGGCATCCGCCTTACGGAACAGTCTCCCCTACTAGGCAGTATGTTAGTTGCATCCTTTTGATGTTCTAGAAGTCCCTCAAGACTTGAACATGCCATCAGAGGTCCCAGGAAAACTGATACTTATTTAGATGGCTCCACTATTGCACTCAGTCTCTCATTGGGTTCTTTATATCTTTTAATTTTAATTAATCTATTTTTAATGTTGATTTTTATATTTTTTTAAAAATACATTGATGTCAAAATGATATCACCAGTTCTCATGAATCCTATTGCCAAATGTTAAATAGCTAGAAGCCTTCTACTGTAGGGCATCTATACTATCTAACCTTAAGCAAATCTAGATAGGTCTTTTCCCAGAGCTTGATTTTATGACTCCTGGTAGCACAGTTGCAGGCAAACTCTCAAACAGCCTGGAGTTCGATCCTGATGGACTGAAGATTGATTCGGCCTTCCATCCTTCCGAGGTTGGTAAAATGAGGACCCAGATTGTTGGGGGAAATAGGCTGACTCTGTAAACCACTTAGAGAGGGCTATAAAGCACTTGAAGCAGTATGTAAATAATACTTCTTCATTGTAAAGTGCCCTGAGAGTGCTATAAGCATTCTGGAGTGAAGAGGTGTGGTGGTGCAGTGGTTAGAATGCAGTACTACAGGCTAACTCACTCCAGGAATTCAATTCCAAGCGGTTCAAGGTTAACTCAGCCTTCCATTCTTCCGAGGTCCGTAAAATGGGGACCCAGATTGTTGGGGGCAATATGTTGATTTTGCTGTAAAGCACCATGAAGCGGTACAGAAGTCTAAGTGCTAATGCTATATATAAGCCTAAATTCTATTGCTATTGCATTGATGATCTCCATTCAGCCCCACTGGGAGAAATATTTCATGGCATATTTTTTATTCACAGAGACTTTGCCCTTGTGGATCTAGGAAGGTAGAAACTCTTGCTCATGTCTCAAATGGTGCCCTTTTTATGACGGCCCAGGACTTGCTCTGATCATCCCAATCATCTCTAAATTGGAGGCTCATACTGATAAATTTAAAGTGTATTACTTTTTTAAGGGATGCTAATTCTACACTCAAATACCAGGTGGCCAAGTCACACAATTGTGCAGAATGTTTAATTAGACACATTGTTTAATTCTCTTATTGATTTCTTTTCTCCCTCCCCCCTCCCCCCATAACAAATTGTGGTATTAAACTATTCTTTTTCTACTGTAAAGGCTGGTCAAAGACAGTAATGCATATTTTTAATTTGATTTTATATCTCTATTAGGATGTCATTACACCTGTTGTCACTTTGCCATTGTCCCAGCTAGTTATGGATGCCATTAGTGACAAAGCCTAAAAGATTCTGCATGCTTTGAAGCTGCCCTTGGACAGACTTAGAATGCCGGAGAAAATATTCCTTAAGGCCAGCGTAGAAGTTCAGCTACTCCCATGGGCTGAGGTGGGGTTGAAGGCAAGGTCACTGGGAGATAGCAGGCCAAGGATTTTTGCCAGGGCATATTTGATTTCCATAGGAATACTGATTATCCATTGGGAGGGAATGGGAAACTAAGGAGGAGGGGAATAGAAGAGTATAGTCCAGGGGTGGGCAATCTTGGCTCATTTTATGACTTGTGGACTTCAACTCCCAGAATTCCTGAGTCAGCCATGCTGACTCAGGAATTCTGGGAGTTGAAGTCCACAAGTCATAAAAGAGCCAAGGTTGCCTACCCCTGGTATAGTCAAAAGTCTGGCTGGCTGGCAAGTGCCTTGAACAACACTGTGAAACTACACTGCAACTTTTTTTTTAATCTAATGACCATGTGTAGCATTTTTATTATAGAGAGCAGAACCTCCTCAAATTGTTGCCTAAAGTAGCATGAAAGCAAAATCAGTGAAACCTCTTGAACCAGAAAATCCATGAGGGGGAGAAAGCACTCACGTGAAGCACTGTCTCTTTGAAAAATAATAATAATAAAGCCCAAAGAAAAAAGGATGGGGAGGTCTGATCTGGGCTTTGTAGAATAAGTGCATTTAGACACTCCCCACCACCACCTTTGAGAAACAACCCAAATTTAAAGCAAGGCTTGCATCAGTTTACATCCAGATTGTCTAGGAAAACCTGCCTGTGGAATATCAGAAGGTGACAGGATCATTAAAGTCAAGGGGTACTTAGAAATTAGCTCCCAAAGACTGCTTCCTGGCCTCTCTTTGGCTTGAACCTCTTGATGGGATTTATGCTGACAAATCAAAAAGGAGCATCTCCACAATGTGTGGCTCTGATCGAGAACAAGGG
Source organism: Vipera ursinii (assembly GCF_947247035.1). Classification (NCBI taxonomy): domain Eukaryota; kingdom Metazoa; phylum Chordata; class Lepidosauria; order Squamata; family Viperidae; genus Vipera; species Vipera ursinii. The sequence continues at coordinate 158,982,551 of NC_139512.1, forward strand.
ATCTTTATCCTCTTAATCAAAGGACGTGGCACCCCAAGTTGGATCTGTGACATGTCCCTTGGCCTCAAGTGGCTCCAACATGCTGGAGGTTAAGGGTTTGTTAAAGAATATCAATTTTGATTAAGTAACACACATGGTGTAAAACACCCCCTTTATCCTTTTGAGAAGTGAAGGTTAGAGGCCAGACTACACTTTTTAGTGAGTTTGTAATTAAATTTGATATCTTAGGTAACAGGATTGATCTTTTAGCAGACTAGTGGATGTGTGTTTGGTGATATCACAAAAGCTATCTTCCCTGCACCAATACTAATAGGCTGGTTACCCATCATTTTGAAGAAGGACATTGTGACAACCCAGAAATTTCTCTTCCCACCCCCCCACCCCTTTCTTCATTTTCTTGATGCAATGGGCAAAGGTCAACTATCCTTCGCTCTATGTATTTCAGTCCTTGCCTTTGTTGTATCACTCAGTTAAGCTTTGAGCCAATCTTTTTTTTTAAGTTGGCTTATACTGTAGCTACGAAAAGTTCCATGAACTTACTTTAAAGATGAAGCTGCTAACTTAGATTTAGGAAATATGTTTTTATCCGTCGTTGTATACACACACTCCCACGTATATTAGAAAGGGGGAGAGAGACTAAAGGTTCACCTCACAGTAACAAAATGATTTCCATTTATTTTCAAGTCCTCAGTGCTGATTTTGACTTCAAAAAGAAACAGACAATGGGAAAAGATGGGGATTGTAAATTGCTAGCATTACTAGCTCTGTTCTGTCCTTGTTTTAGATCCCTCCCATGAATGCTCCTTTGAAAATCATTCAGATATTAGCTGAAGGGGGGAGGGTGCTAAGTGCGTTTAAAGTGCTAAACTTATTGGTTTAAATTTCTCATACTTTGAATTACTTGAATATTATCATTGTAAACAAGCAAATTTTTTGTTTAGATTCTTGAGGCTCTCTGAATTTGGACATTTCCCTGCAAAAGTTTCATTACCACGCTAGATATCATCAACTGTGAAGGAGAGTGGAGGTTTAGACTGCTTATATATAAGATCTTGCCCTATTAGTCTTAATGGGGTGATGACTTCCTCCTTGATGGCGCCTATCAGGTGTCTTTATCCCCCCTTCTCGTTCCCATGAATGATATTACCTAGCCTAGTAATGAAACAACAGGTTCCAAGAACAGCAAGAAACTGACAAATATGTGGTAGCGTTATTATAATGCTAGAAAAGGTCATCCCTAAGCTTCGATTGCTATCAAGTCATTGTCAACTCTCAGAAACCATGCAGATTTTGTTCATGAGATCTTTTCTGTTAAAACTCTGTTTTTAAAAATACGCTGCCTTGTAGCAAGTGTATTCCTCAGTTCCATTTGGGATATTGGATTTTTCTTCGCAATCCACTTTTAGACAGATATCATTGTATTTTGCTCAGTGATTTACAAGATGATCTATTCCAGACATGTCAAACACAAGGCCCGGGAGCCAGATCCGGCCTGCTTAGTGGTTTCATGTGGCCCGCGAAGCCATCCTGGAAACAGTGAGGGAATGGCCCCCACTGCCTTGGCCCTGGCCCAGAGACCCTCCTTCTGCCAGAGACCCTCAGATCTGTCCCATTCCTGCCCAGGCCCCCATAGGCACCCTTGATGCGAATGATGTAGAACTGGCCATGCCCACCCAGTAGGCCACACCCACCCTGGCCATACCCACCCGGCCCCCTGAGGGCAACCGCAATGCTGATGCGACCCTCAATGAAATTGAGTTTGACACCCCTGATCTATTCTATGGGAGAACTGCCTTGGAAGAGATTCTGTAAAGCAGACTTTGTCAAACAGGAGTTCCAGGATAGGTCACCAGGGGTTCCAAGAGGCATTCTGTGAAAAAGGTTATTCTTTAAACTTCATATACTGAATAATAGTAACACTTACACTCTGGAAATTTTACATGCTGCATCTCATAGGCCATTGTGCTAGGGGTTCCACAAGAGATCATTTTAAAAAAGTGTTTCAACTTTGCGTGTTGAACAATGCTATAGTTGTAGATATAATAATATTTATGCAGGGCTTTCCTGGGACCTGAAAATGATTTCAAGGGTTCCTCCAGGGTAAAAAAAATAAAAGTTAGAGAAAAGCTATCCTAATTTATTGTACAAGTAAACTACTGTTAGCATTATGAAATTAAGTCAGAGCCAATATTTTAAATGTATTTTGCCAGTGTTAATCCATCTTTGCTGGTTCCTATTTCCAACACCAATAGTTTATCTTCAGAGCTTCAGCTGTTCACAGCATCTTCAGAGACTCTTCATTGCACCTATTGGGGTCAAGAGCAGGGTGTTCCTTGAGATGGTTTTTGCATGGTTCTGTTCCAAATGCAAGACAGCATCACTTTTCCTTAAACCAGAGGTCCCCAATCCCAGGTCCGTGGACTAGTACTGGGTACAGCAACTGGTTCGCACAAACAAGAAAAGCCCTGTCCATAGGATGTAGGCAGCACACAAAACCACACCCCCTCCAGTCCACCGAAAAACCTCTCTCCACGTAACTTGTCCCCGGTGCCCAAAAGTTTGGGGACTTCTGCCTTAAACAATGTTTCTTGCCTCCTGGCCAAAAGGATTTTAGAATATGTGCATCAAGATTAAAATCAAGTCTTCTTCCAAGCAAGCTCTACTTCTCTGGATTCTATAGACCTATCCTGATTACGACATAGTCATTTTGGCACCATTGTTTCTCCTGGGATATTATTTCAACATTTGACTTGGGGCTAGCCTTGAAAAAGGTCTAGTAAATATTTGAAAAATATTGCTTAATTCAAATGGAATTAAAATACAAAAACAAGACTCTAGAGAAGAATTAAGCTTGCCAGTTCCATATCTACTAGTCTTGATCTAGATTAGGCCACAGTGGAATAAAGAAAATCCATAGGGAAACTGCACAGTAATGTGCTTTATGTATCATGTAATTTGCACATTATTTCCATATTTGCATAGAGCAAATGGTTAGTGGTAGCTTGTAACTGTAATAACATATATAACCATAACTCCCGGAGAGGTATAAATAACCATAACAATTATAATCATACATTGTAATGGAAACTAGTAAAGCTGATTTAAAATCTGGCATGTTTTCATAATAATCATAAAGTCATGATTCTGATAGATGAAACCCATCAAAAGAACTTTGAGGCAAAATTCTTCCTTAAAGAACATTTTATTCGGGAAACAAAGTATCGGCACTACATAGTTGAACCCAAAAACTAAATTCCCTTCCCCCGGATACAAAGTAACAAAGTGCAATTCCCACCCCCACAATAAACTGTCATAAAGCACATCCCCCCATTAGCTTAAAGTGCAGGCTTTCTCCTTAGCTCCTCAGCCCGCCAAAATGTTATCAGTTTGTCCTTGGGTTCCCACAGCAGCGTTATTATTATAGCTAGCTGAGCTTTCATTCCAACCCCTCCCCCCCCACTGCACCTGATTTCTAAAAACAAGAAAAAGCATGTTAAAGGAGAAGAGAAAATGGCTGCATTTTCTTCAGTTGTCAGAGCGGGAACATCCAATGTTAGCAGCGTTGACACCTAACCCTGAACTTACTGTCTTTTCTGGTACAGAATGCGGCCGCGAGAGTTGTCTTGGGAGTTTCCCGGTACTCCCATGTTACACCTTTGCTCCGCGAGCTGCATTGGTTACCAGTTGTCTTCCGGGTGAGGTTCAAGGTCTTGGTGATGGTTTTTAAGTCCTTACATGGCATGGGTCCAGAATACCTCGGGGACCACCTGCTGCCGGCGTCGACTCCCCTCCGCCCTGTGCGTTCCCACAGAGAGGGCCTCCTCAGGGTGCCTCCAGTCAGAGAATGCCGGCTGGTGGCCCCCAGGGGGAGGGCCTTCTCTGTGGGCGCCCTGTCTTTGTGGAATCAACTGCCGGTTGAGCTCCGGATGGCACCAGATCTTCGCTCCTTCCGGCGCGGGTTAAAGACCCATTTATTCGAACAAGCTGGCCTGGCCTGATGGGGAGTCAGGGTTTTAATGTTTGTATATTTTGATTGTTTTAACTTGGGCAATAATTTAATCCTTTTTTAACTTTTGTACTTTTGTATTTTTATTCATATGCCCTGTTCACCGCCCTGAGTCCTTCGGGAGAAGGGCGGTATAAAAATTCAATAAACTTAAACTTAAACTTTTCTTCACAGTATCAGCCTTGTTAAGATAAAACCTGTGGCCATATTCTGATGATCCTAATGAATTACCCTGGGTTGCCAATTCATTTTACAGTCTTTTCCTCTGGGAAACCCCTAACCCTCCCCACAAATGTTCAGTTTAATTGCCCTTCTCTCCTCATTCACAGTTAGGCCTGATCTGAAGCAGGATCCTTATCTCTTATGTTTCCTTGCGCCACATCCGAAAGGGGTATTTCTTTATCCTTCATGAATAACGTAGATGTGTATGACTGCCGAATCATAGCAACTCTGAGCAGCCCGCAAATTTAAAAACAAGCAAACTAAAGTTGCCCGTTGACTTTGCTTGTCAAAAGGTCACAAAAGTTGATCTCGGGACACTCCAACCGTCATCAATATGAGTCAGTTGCTAAGCGGCCAAATTTTGATCATATGACCACTGGGATGTTGCAACTGTCATAAGTCTGAAAAATGGTCCTAAGTCACTTTTTTCATGCCATTGTAACTTTGAATGGTCACTAAATGAATCTCCCCTAGCTATTTCGTAATAGTAATCATAGCCTTTCATTAATCAAATCAAATTTATAATGTATCACTGTTAAGTCTAAGCTTGTTGGCTAACCCCATCACGTGAACTGCTTATTTGTGAGATGGAAAAGGGTCATTCGTAAAGGCTTTACCCAGAAGATATTAATGTATTAGGAACAAGAGGAGAAACAAAATAGGAGATTCTCCCTGCCTCTCCTGTCTTTCTTACTGTAGTTTGCATTCTGTCAACTGGTTGCTGTTTTGAAATCTATAGACAGCAAATAGAGCGTTGATGTATTTAGAATAAGAGTCAATATTGCTCTATATTTCTAATGAAAACAAACTTGACAATACAGTTTCCTAATACTGTATTGCAACAATTTTCTTTCATCTTGGTTGAACATTTTTTATGCCCAATAGCTGTTTGCTACTGAAATGAAATGGCTTACCATTTACGATAGGATATAAATATTAAAAACAATTTTTCCCCAAAGGACAGAATCACTGTATTTGGATAAAATTCTGCTACCGCTCACAGAACAGAAAATGAAGCACCATTATACAATATATTAGCATGATTATCCCTCTTTTCTTTTTCCCACGCACACCAAATTAACCTCTCCTTAACTATTATTTATTATTTATTCCTTATTCTTATTCCTGTAGAAATATTCCCCATTTCTATCCTCCATGTCATTGGGTTTCTTATCGAAAACGCAGCATCACCCGCCAGGAGTCTTCCTCAGTGAGCTGGCTTAGTGAACCTTTATAAAAATGGCAATCTACATTCGAAGAGCTATACCTTCTCTAAAAAAGATGAGAAATATGCAGCTTTAGTGATTAGTTTGGTAACTAGCTAGGGACATTTGCCTGGCACTCTTGTGTAGAAAAGGTTGGTGACCTTGGGTGGGATGTCAAAGGAGACCTGTTCTCTCCTTGGGAATTCTAATGGCTTTATGACTTCATCCATGCAAGTTAAACTGTCAGTTACTGTCAACTATCATAGTGAAGAAGGTGCTTTCAAACAGGTAAGTTGGTCTTCAATAGGGCTCCTGGATTCTGGGAAACCTGTTCTCTTTTTGCAGCCAACTTTCAGAGAGGTAAATTACTATGAGGGTGAGAATTAGAGTTAGATTTAGAGTGAGGCTGGTTTTTTTTTAGGTTTAGAGTATGGGTTAGTTTAAGATAAGGGTGAGAGTTGGGATTAGGGAGGGGAGGTAGAGAATGAGTAAGGGAGATAGAGGGGGGAGGTGGATAAAAAATGGAAGCAGGATTGGGAGGGGGAGGATAGGGATGGGGATGAAGATGTAGACAGTAGGGGGAAATGCAACTGTGGATGGGTATACGGAAAGGGAAGGAGAAGGGGAGGGGACAGGGAGATAGAGCAGAGAGGAGAGGGGAGGGGAGGAGAGGGAGGGGAGAGCAGAGCAGAGGGGACGGGAGGGGGAGGATAGAGGAAGGAAGAGGAGAGAAGAGAGGAGAGAAGGGAAGGGAAGGGGAGAATGGGAAGAGGAATGATTATATGGTGGAGGAGGGAATTGAGGTAGCGGACTGCAATTAGAAGGGCGTTGAGGGGAGGGGGAGGTAAAAGGGAGATGAGGGGAAAGGAGAGAGAGGGAAGACAAGGACATGTATGCTGGGAGCGTGGGAAGGGGAGGGAGAAGAAGAGGAATTGGAAGGGGAGGGGGAGGGAGAAAGATGGATTTTCATGAACTTGGGAATTCTAATGGCTTTATGACTTCATCCATGCAAGTTAAACTGTCAGTTGCTGTCAGTTACCAGAGGGAAGATGCTCTCAAACAGGTAAGCTGATCTTCAGTAAGGCTCCTGGATTCTGGAGAACCTTTTGTCTTTTTTGTAGCAACTTTCAGACAAGTAAATTAGGATGAGGGCCAGGATTAGAGTTAGATTTAGAGTGAGGCTGTTTTTTTCATTTTTAGGTTTAGAGTATGGGTTAGTTTAAGATAAGGGTGAGGGTTGGGATTAGGGAGGGGAGGTAGAGAATGAGTAAGGGAGATAGAGAGGGCAGGTGGATATAAAGTGGAAGCAGGATTGGGAGGGGGAGGATAGGGATGATGGGGATGAAGATGCAGAGGGTGGGGGGAAATGGACAGTGGGTACACGGAAAGGGAAGGAGAAGGGGAGGGGGACAGGGAGATGGAAGAGGAGAGGAGAGGAAAGGGGAGAGAGGAGGGGAGAGGAGAGCGGTGAATCCATTGAAACTGCATTTGCATTAACCACACCTTGAACCCAGAGCACTGTGGGGGTTGTCTTCCTGCCAGTGTTGTTCTTGGGTTGGTGTTGTTCCTGAGCCACTGATGCAGAAAAGGCTGTGAACTTTTTGCTCCTGTTGCCTTTGTTCTGTTTCGATCACTTGGAACGGACTTTAAAAGACTGCACACATGGAGTTGTGGTCTGGGGTATAACTAAGGGTTGGTTGTGTGGAAGAAAACGCACTCGTACTGTGTGTGTGTCTGTGGACTGGGACAAGGAAGAGGAATTCTTAGGCATTCTGCCCCTTTCTTGATCACCATTTCATCATCAGATGTCCCTCCACCTGCTGTGCAGTGTTGGGATTCAGCCAGGTTGCACCAATTCAGCAGAACCGTTAGCTATTTTTTTACTGTGTATATATATATATATATATATATATATACAGTAAAAGCAGCACAACTCACCAGTTCAGGTCTAAGGCTGGCAGCTGAGACCAGCCCATCCACTCAAAACACATCCCCACCCAATCAGAACACAGCCCCCATTCAAAACACACTCCCACCCAATCAGAACACAGCTAAGCCCCCACCCAATCAGAGCACACCTCCACCCCATCAGAACAAAGCCAAGCCTCCACCCACAGAACACACCCCCTCTGGCACTTTAAAAAAGAAGAAAAAACAGCCACTATCACAAACTTCTCCCAGAAGAACGAAGGTGAAGTCACCAGCCTGAGGATGACGGATGAGATTTCCTCCAATTCTACATGGGAAAAACCCCGAATGACCAAAGATCTACATACAAACACCCGCGAAAACCTCAGAAAACCTATATATATGTATGTGTGTGTGTGTGTGTGTGTGTGTGTGTGTGTGTGTGTGTGTATATATATATATATATATATATATATATATATATATATATATATATATATATATATATATATATATATATATATATATATATATATATTCTGAGGTTTTCGCGGGTGTTTATATGTGGATCTTCGGTCATTCGGGTTTCTTCCCGCGTAGAACTAAAGGTGTAGGTGCGACGTTTCGACGGAATCCCATCCGTCATCATCAGGCTGGTGGCTTCTGCTTCCTTCTTCTGGGAGAAGCATGTGGCTGTTTGTTCCTCTTTTTTAAACTGCCAGAGGGGGTGTGTTCTGTGTGTGGAGGTGTGCTCTGATTGGGTGGGGGAGTAAGTGTGTTCTGATTGGGTGGGAGTGTGTTTTGAATGGTGGGTGTGTTCTGATTGGGTGGGGGTGTGTTTTGAGTGGATGGGCTGGTCTCAGCTGCCAGCCTTAGACCTGAGCTGGTGAGTTGTGCTGCTTTTGTTCGGCTTCGTGTTTGTGGTGGTGCCATGTTTTTATAGTGGGTGTCAGTTTGCTTATTGTGTGGTTTGGAGGGGTTTAAAGTGGCTGATGTTGCAGCTGTAGTTAGGTTTCTGTTTTGTGGTTGTGCCTCGTTATCATTGTGGGTTCGGATTTGCTTTTTGAATGGTTGTGTGGTGGTGATGTCATGTGGTGTTGTCATGACTTTGGGTCTATCATTCTTGGTGGTTGGGCCTCGTCTGTCAATCAAGGCGGGTTTCCAAATGGTTGGTAGGCGAGAGGTATCATCTCGTTTGTTTATGCTGTGGGGGCGTTTTTCTATCTCAATGGCTTCTCTGATTATTCTGTTGTTAAAATGTTCAATTTTGGCGATAGTTTTGGTTTTTTTAAAATCAATTTCATGTCCCGTGGCTTCAAAGTGTTGGACCAGGGATGAAGTTTGTTCTCCTTTTCTGAGTGAGTTTTTGTGCTCTTCAATGCGTGCACTTATTCTTCTGTTGGTCTGTCCGATGTATGTGGTGGGGCAGGTGGTGCATGGGATTTCGTATACTCCTTGGTTTTCTAAGCCAATTATGTCCTTGGGGTTTCTTAGGATGGTGGATATTTTTCTGTCTGTGTAGAATGCTGTTTTGATGTTGTGTTTTTGGAGGACCTTGCTGATTCTGTCTGTGGTCCCTTTTAAGTATGGGAGGAGGGCTTTGCCATTTTCTTGTTCTCTGTCTTGGGTTTTTGTGGGTGTCTCTCTTCGGATTAAGTTGGTAATCGTGTTTCTTTGGAATCCATTGGCTGTTAGTACATTAGTGAGAGTGTGTAGTTCGTTTTTTTGGTGTTGTTCCTCAGCTAGGTGTTTTGTTCTGGAGATGAGTGTCTTGGCTACGGAGTTGATCTGTGCTGGGTGGTGGTGTGAGAGTGCGTTCAGATAGCGGTTTGTGTGTGTTTTTTTATGGTAGATAGTGTGTCCTAGGGAGCCGTTGGATTTCTTGTAGACTAAGACATCAAGGAAGGGAAGTTGATTGTTAGCTTCTGTTTCCATGGTGAATTGTATTTTGGGGTGTAGGGTATTGAGGTGTGTGAGGAAGTCATCCAGTTTTTCTTTGCCGTGTGGCCAGATTACGAAGGTGTCATCTACGTATCTGAGCCAGAGTTTGGGTTTGTGGTTGGATTTTTCTAGAGCGAGGGTTTCAAAGTGTTCCATGTAGAGGTTTGCGATGACAGGTGAAAGGGGTGATCAAATGGGTGCTCCTTCCAATTGTTTGTATCTTTGTCCATTGTAGATGAAGTATGTGTTAGATAGGCAGTGGTTGGTCAGATCTAGGATGTGTTTTGGGGGGTTGTATTTATTTCGGATAGCTGTCAAGGCTTCTTTGATTGGCACTTGGGTGAAGAGGGATACGACATCGAAGCTCACAAGTAGGTCACAGGGCTGTAAGTTTAGTTTACTTATGATCTCTATGAATTGGAATGAGTTTTGTACGTGTGAGGTGATGGAATGGACAGTTCATATATTTGTGTAAATTACTAACAAAGAATTTAGGGAGGCTGATATGAATTTCGGACTCATTAGTCTTCATCAGTCAGTCATACCCTTCTGAGATTCGAACCTGGGCTGCTTACACGTTAGGCAGTGTTTTTACTTCTTGGGCCACAGGTTCTCTCTTTGTTAGCTTTTTTGCAAGGGGAGAAATATGTGTCATATGTTAAATCTTAGATTACCTTGCTAGGCCCCAAACATGTCCGGTGTGACTACAGCCTGTTCGATGGCCTTTGAGATAAGGCTGAAAACAGGAAATAAAGATTTGCCCCATGTTTGGGGCCTAGCAAGGTAATCTAAGAGTTAACATATGACACATATTTCTCCCCTTGCAAAAAAGCTAACAAAGTGAGAGAGAACCTGTGGCTCAAGAAGTAAAAACACTGCCTAACGTGCAAGCAGCCCAGGTTCGAATCTCAGAAGGGTATGACTGACTGATGAAGACTAATGAGTCCGAAATGCATATCAGCCTCCCTAAATTCTTTGTTAGTAATTTACACAAATATATGAACTGTCCGGTGTGACTACAGCCTGTTTGATGGCCTTTGAGATAAGGCTGAAAACAGGAAATAAAGATTTGCCCCATGTTTGGGGCCTAGCAAGGTAATCTAAGAGTTAACATATGACACATATTTCTCCCCTTGCAAAAAAGCTAACAAAGCGAGAGAGAACCTGTGGCTCAAGAAGTAAAAACACTGCCTAACGTGCAAGCAGCCCAGGTTCGAATCTCAGAAGGGTATGACTGACTGATGAAGACTAATGAGTCTGAAATGCATATCAGCCTCCCTAAATTCTTTGTTAGTAATTTACACACACACACACACACACACACACACACACACACACACACACACACACACACACACATATATATATATATATATATATATATATATATATATATATATATATATATATATATATATGTGCACTAAAATTTCTTGACTCTCATTTCCCCCCACCCCCCTATTCATTTGGGCTGATTTTTTTTAACCTTCCTTTTACATGTGCCTACTGACAGCATCAGGAATTTTCTTGTGAGAACCTGAAATTGCTGATTTTTAAAAAAATCACAGGCCATTTCTAAGCGTCTTCCAACCCTTGCATTTGGGTTGATGTTTTTTTCCTCCCACCTCCCTTCCAAGCACGTCTACCACAGGCATCAGGAATTTTAATTTGCTAACATTATTTAATATATTCCAGTTCTCCTTTTTCTGGTGTTCCTTCTTTATGCACCATAGGATTAAATGTCAGTGTCCTAATTCAGAAAGCAAATAAGGTATCATCGTGTTCCATTTACTAAAAGAGGAGGAGGAAGAGGAGGAGACAAAATTCCTGAAAGGAACCAGTTTGCATATTGTTCTGTGCTGAATCAAACACAGTATTTAAAGATTTTTGCCACTGTTTCAAGTGTCACTTTAGATCAGACATGTCAAACACAAGGCCCGGGGGCCAGATCCGGCCCGCGAAGTGGTTTCATGTGGCCCGCAAAGCCATCCTGGAAACAGTGAGGGAACGGCTCCCACTGCCTTGGCCCTGGCCCAGAGACCTTCCTTCTGCCAGAGACCCTCAGATCTGTCCCACTCCTGCCCAGGCCCCCCATAGGCACCCTTGATGCGAACGATGTAGAGCTGGCCACGCCCACCCAGTAGGCCATGTGCACTCTAGCCACGCCCACCCAGTAGGCCACGCCCACCCAGGCCATACCCACCCAGCCCCCTGAGGGCAACTGCAATGCTGATGCGGCCCTCAATGAAATTGAGTTTGACACCCCTGCTTTAGATCCTTGCAGCTGTAGGGGACAACAAAGATGACCTTGGAGAAACTACTGTATGTAACAGCTGTCATTAAAATATACATGAATTTTTACCATCCATAGCCAACCTCCTAATATTATATTGTGCAATTATTACCATAAGATGCTGTTTGCATCTTAATATAGTATCATTATAACTATTAATACCGTACAACAAAGGCTATAAAATATAGAATATTGAGACATTGTTGGGCGGATTGGTCTTGTTTGATTCTCTTTCTCCTTGGCTCACTTGGAGCCCTAGAGAAAAAAAAAATGGGGCAATTGTCATAGAAAAGCCAATCTGTTGCATTTATCAGTGATGTTATCATATACTTGCAGGTACATTTAAACACCACTGATTATTAATTTAGGGAATTAAGAAATCTCAAAGAAGATATCAAAGAAAATAAATAAATCTGACATTTCCAATGGGTGACAGGTAAACTAGCTCCTCCTCCTCCTCCTCCTCCTCCTCCTCCTCCTCCTCCTCCTCCTCCTCCTCCTCCAGTGTTTGTCTAGCTATTTGTTCTAATGTAACTCTGGGCTATCTTCCAGTTTATTAGAAAGTGCAATTGTCATTTCAAAGAAATATAAATATTTCTAATTGTATTACCAATACATTTCTGTAGAAGGGTTGGGGGGAGAAATCGTTTGACCATCCCAGACTCTAGAAATATTTAATGGGTTCAAGTCTTTGAACCCATTACTAGTAGTAATAATTTATGGACTGAATGGTATCTAATAAAAATAAACAATATAGCTGTGATTTTGAAAAATCCCATTTCAAGTGAATTTTCCAGATTCTGGCATGTTTTGGCAATTCTTTACATTTTTGTGTAATGTCATATAACAATGGGGAGACGTTAGAAGGGGAAGGTTCAGTGAACTATGGATTCATTTTAGGTTACCCTGTTCAATGAGTTTGAAGTGGCTTCTTATGTTCAAGAGTTGAGTACATGAGTTCCAGCTTTGGATCCAGATAAGCAATAACCAGCTACACCAGAAGAGATCTGTATTGAAAAACATTCAGACCTAAAGATTTAAGACAACAGCTGTGATCAGGTGGAAAACAGGAGAGAGAGAAAAAGAAGGATCTTGATGGAAAACTCATGTCAGAATGCTCCCTATTTGCAAAGTGTAACAAGCCATCTTGTTCCCACAGACCAATCACAGTATATATGCCATTTTGTTTCAGATAGGGTCCACTGTAGAAGTAAGACTAATGATGCCAATAACAATTTTCTCTGGATTCATTTTAAATTTACTATCGCTCATCCAGACCTGTTACCAGCTGAGGCGGGTATTTAGAGAAGTTAAGCAACAATGGAGATGTCACAGAGAAGGTGTTGGGGACATGATCCACATTTTGACAAGAGGGTTGTACACCCTTGAGAAATTCTTTGAAAGAAATTCTCCAGAGTTTGTCAAGAACAAACATAGTCTCTCTCTGTTATTCATTAAAGCAGCCTATCTCTTTTCAGGCTCCAAGTTACATTAACTTCAGTGAACTTACTGCTTATTATTGCAGCATTTCTTCAGATTCACATGTTTTAATGACTAGCAGATATTTGCTGTGCTTATAAAGTACTTCTCCCTGATCATTTTCAAAGCATTCACAGCCCTCTCACTGAAAAGTTCTAATTCCAAACTTGGGAGTGATTTCCTCCAGAGGTTTCCGATGGAGTGAAGACAGACCTGGGCCTTGTGGGTTTTTGTTGTTAGTTGCGAAGTCATGTCCGACCCATTGCGACCCTATGGACAATATTCCTCCAGGCCTTCCTGTCCTCTACCATCTTCTGGAGTCCATTTAAGCTCACGCCTACTGCTTCAGTGACTCCATCCAGCCACCTCATTCTCTGTCGTCCCCTTCTTCTATTGCCCTCGATCTTTCCCAGCATTAGGCTCTTCTCCAGTGAGTCCTTCCTTCTCATAAGGTGGCCAAAGTATTTGAGTTTTAGCTTCAGGATCTGGCCTTCTAAAGAGCAGTCAGTGTTGATCTCCTCTAGGACTGACCGGTTTGATCGCCTTGCAGTCCAAGGGACTCGCAGGAGTCTTCTCCAGCACCATAGTTCAAAGGCTTCAATTTTTTGGCGCTCAGCCTTTCTTATGGTCCAACTTTCACTGCCATACATTGCAACTGGGAAGACCATAGCCTTGACTATATGCACTTTTGTTGACAGGGTGATGTCTCTGCTTTTTAGTGTGCTGTCTAGATTGGCCATGGCTTTCCTCCCCAGGAGCAAGCATCTTTTAATTTCTTGGCTACAGTCCCCATCTGCAGTGATCTTGTAGCCCAGGAAAATAAAATCTGTCACTACCTCCATTTCTTCCCCATCTATTTGCCAGGAATTGAGAGGGCCAGATGCCATGATCTTGGTTTTCTTAATGTTTAGTTTCAACCCAAGTTTTGCACTCTCCTTCTTCACTCGCAACAAGAGGCTCTTTAGTTCCTCTTCACTTTCTGCCATTAGAGTGGTATCATCTGCATATCTTAGGTTGTTGATGTTTCTTCTGACAATCTTAATTCCAACTTTTGATTCATCTAGCCCTGCCTTTCTCATGATGTGCTCTGCATATAAGTTAAATAGGCAAGGCGACAGTATACAGCCTTGCCGGACTCCTTTCCCAATTTTGAACCAATCAGTGGTTCCGTGTCCAGTTCTCACTGTTGCTTCTTGGCCTGCTTATAGGTTTCTCAAGAGACAAATAAGATGGTCTGGTATGCCCATCTCTTTAAGGACTTGCCACAGTTTGTTATGATCCACACAATCAAAGGCTTTAGCATAGTCAATGAAGCAGAAGTAGATGTTTTTCTGGAACTCTCTAGCTTTCTCCATGATCCAGCGTATGTTAGCAATTTGATCTCTAGTTCCTCTGCCACTTCAAAATCCTGCCTGTACTTCTGGTAGTTCTCGATCCACATACTGCTGGAGTCTAGCTTGTAGAATTTTAAGCATAACTTTACTAGCATGAGAAATGAGTGCAATGGTGCGATAGTTTGAACATTCTTTGGCACTGCCTTTCTTTGGAATTGGAATGTAAACTGATGGGTTAGTCTAGAGTAATTTCTAGGTCAAGGAACAAATTCCTTCAAGTTACATCATTTAAAAATTGTCTGATGCAGACCTTAAGACGTAATAATTCTGCCATCCTTTGAAGATGTTGCAAAATTACCATGGATAATTTCCAATTTAGTTTGCCATCAGCAACTCCCAATCAATCCCTCTCTCTCCAGATCAGAGCAAGCACACATATTTGGTAAAGCCAGTAAACAAAATTTGATGTTTATTTATTAAAATCAGTAAACATTAAAGGAGTTAATTGTCCAAATGAGGTAAAAAGGAAGCCTAAGCAGGGAGGGAGGGAGGGAGGGAGGGAGAGATGAACTGTGGATAAGAATACATCTTAACTACGCAGACATGTCAAACTCGCGACATCACGTGATGTCACACAATGTATCAGAGCTTTTTCGCCATTGCTGGCAATGGGGTGGGCATGGTTTCCTCATGACACATCTGGCGTGCGGGTGGGCAATTTGACACCCCTGACATACAGTATCTATATAATAATTAGAGAACTTTTCAAAGCCACTAGAATAAATGTTGTGGGTAATTAGCAAGATTCCCAAAGAGAGTGGCTTTTGGCTATTCCAACTTTATAGCACACAGCAGTAACAGAATAGATTTGGAAAATATATAACCAGGTGAGCTCTCCTCTACCCTGCACCATTACAGAAACAATTTGGTGGATGGAGGTGATTTATACAACAAGAGGCTTTTATAAATTAGGACACCACTAATTATTTTTTGGCTTGCAAGTTACAAACTATGTTGGGTAAGGAAGAAATCAGGTGGAGGGATATACTACTTTCAGTAAGCCTACAATACAGGTAGTCCTCAACTTACAAAAGTTCATTTAGTAACCGTTCAAAGTTACAACGGCACTGAAAAAGTGACTTATTACTGTTCCTCACACTTACAACCTTTGCAGCATCTCCATGGTCACGTGATCAAAATTTGGACGCTTGGCAGCTGGTTCATATTTATGACGGTTGTTGTGTGCTGGGGTCACGGGATCAGCTTTTGCGACCTGACAAGCAAAGTCAATGGGATAGCTAGATTCACTTCACAACTCTGGCAAAAAAAGTTGTAAAATGGGGCAAACTCATTTAACAAATATTTCACTTAGCAACAGAAATGTTGGGCTCAATTATGGTCGTAACTCGAGGACTACCTGTATATGTTCTCAAGTGCCACAAATTAAAATTGATCCAATCAGTTTACAGGAAGAGTTCCCAAATGACCTCTTAAATGATTGCCATGGATACCATAATGCTATCCAGAGATGGCCTGCAGGGATGTTGCTGCCAAAATCTCATTCAAGGGATCATCAAAAGCCACCATTATATACCAAACTTGAAACAATCCAGCAAACCGCAAACTTACCGATCAAGTGCCCACGTGAACACTTCCTCTACAGCCCATTTTGCCATAACAAATGTTCTCAAGTGGACCTTTTCTTCTGCATTATCAAAATTTGAATAGAGCTTCTTGCTTGAGTTTCTGCTGTGGCCACTTCAGACCTGCAATGATGGACTGTTGATCACCATGCCTCCCAAATTTCTCATCTATCCATTTAAGCAGGAAAATGTAGATACTACAACATGATATTCACTCCAAATATTATGTCACAAGCAAAACTTCTACAGAGCTGTTGTAATTTTTTAAAAACCTTATTTATAAAAACCAATACACTTTTTTGATTCTAGAGGGGGGGGCAATAGGATATGACTATGTATTGCCTCAAAGATGAATGCCTAAATTTGACCAAGCAACAATTTGTTAAGAACTGCCACACATCTCCAAATCAATTCATTGACATTCTAAGTAGTACTCTAGACAGAAAGAAGAACTCCTAGATTTTTAAAACAGAAGAGTTTTTCACAGATCCAAAGCTGCTAACAATTTTATCTCAGAGCACAGATTCCAGTTTGGGTTAAACAAAAGCTTTGGATTCCCCCCCCCCTTAATACGCTTGAAATATTAAACCTGTCACCATTGGATTTTCTGATTATTATTTTTCTTGTTTCCGTGTTTGTAGCTTATGGATATTCAGAGTTCATGTTATGTATTTGTACATGTGCTCACAACCAGCTTATTTTTAAGACTGCATTAGACAGTGATTATTCTTCTGTTGCTTAACTGACAAAGCAAAGAAAGGAGTGGGCACAGGGAGAGAGGCCAAGTGACAGATGGGATGGCAGAAAACTGAACGGCCTTTGACATCCTGAAACAGAAGGGAGAATAGTCAGTGAAATATAATTAGCTATAAGCATCCAATCTATTAGTGTGGCTTCTCCAACTTCTACTGAATAAATATTCCTCCAGTCCATATCAAACTAGATATTTAACAAGGAAGCCTTCAGCTTCTTAGGTAAAGTAGCTCCACATAGCAATATAAAACTTAATCAGAAGATGCCAGAAGAATGTGTACCATGAGGATGCACTGATGTACTTTTAGGCCATAATCCAAAAATTACTCCGCATAGCAGCTACTCTTTCCACTCTCAAAACCCACTTGTGTGTGTCAGTGCTTCTTTGACAAGGTAGGGCATTTTTTTTTCTGAAAAGACCACAGCAGCCAACCACAAACATTTTAAGAATCAGATTTTACTTTGTTAATACTTTACTCATAGCAAAAGTATTGTTGTTGTCTGTTGCGTTATAAATCCCCACAGCCACCACTCTGTGAGGTGAGTTAGGGTAAGAGAAATCATGTTCTAATTTTCCTACCGGGTGCATCTGTATACTGTTATTCAGCTATCTGGAACCTTAACACTGGAAACCAACTATTTTATAAAACTAAGCTAGGATGAAAGGAAGCGTTCGAGTGAAAAGCCTAGAGAAAGATGTAATACTTTGCTATTAGGAGATGGCTGTTGGTATAACTGGCAACACAGATCAGCACCCATAACCCTCTTCAAACCAGATTCAGCTGTTCTATAGCATCCTACTGATGTCTGGTTGGTACTTTACATCTTCAGAGCCTTAAAAAAATACATTTCTGGCCTTTTCGTACTTTAGAGCATGGGTAGGCAACCTCGGCTCTTTTATGACTCATGGACTTCAACTCCTTTAGTCAGTAAGAAATAACCCAATTAACCCCTATTGTGTCGTAGTGATGAATATATTATTGCTAGGGTCTACAAAACATTATTGAGTTTGAATTTGGAGAGTGAATATGTAAAGCATTTTATGAATAGAGTGGGCAAGGAACTTTGGATATAATGTAAAGCTTGAACAATGGGAGAATATGTGGACAAAAGGTTTAAAATTTACATTAAATTACAATTGGAAAGAAAAAATTTATAAGATGATGTACCATTGGTATTTAACACCAGATAAGCTATCAAGAATGTATAAAGGTATTTCAAATGAATGCTGAAAGTACAAATGTAAAGAAGGGACTTTCTATCATTTATGGTGGACACGTGATAAAGCTAAGAAATATTGGAGTAGGATTCATATTCTAATACAGAAGATTCTCAAAGCGAATATAGAGATAAAACCAAAAACTTTTCTCTTGGGTTTAATGGAAAAAGACTTGGAAAAATAATGGAACTTTGATGTTATATATGTCGATGGCAGCAAGATTACTCTATGCACAAAAATGGAAGGAGACTTTAATCCCCACAATAGATGAATGGTTGCAAAAGCTGATGGAGTTAGCAGAGATGGCTAAATTGACTGCTTTGATTAAAAAAAACAGAAGTACTTGTGTTTCTACTTGGAAACCATTTCTGGAATTTGTGCTTGATGTGGGGAAAATAATGAAACTCTGATTTAGGGTTATACTGATTACTAGATAGATTTGTTTTTATAGAAATGGCTAGTTTATAGTACTATGTAAAAATTGAAGGGTTGATGTTACTTCTTATTCTACTGCACCCAAGGGAGTTGGAAGGCAATGCCTTTTTTTTTCTTTTTCCCTTCTTCTCTACACCTCTCTTCCCTTTTCCCTCTCCTACTTTTCCTATTATTTGCTTTCATATTTTTATATTTGATATTATAAACTAATAAAAATATATACCTTAGATTTTGTAACATCCTCTCTGTATATAGTTCTATGTCAATAAAAGGATAATAGGCCAGTGGCAAAGCCTCTGGATCTTTAGTCCATAATTGATAATCAACCTCCAGGCCACACTCTTTGTAATATGTAGACAACAATACCGGGTTCAAAGCAAACTGGATTGCTAATTTTGAGTATTGTTCTACAAAACAGCTTTCCAACATCTTAGAAAGTCATGGTCCCACATGAAATGTGTAGGATGAGATGTTCCTAAAATAAGCTCGGCTTCCAAAGTCACAATCCAAGAAAGGCAAAAATGAGAGGAATATAACATACTAGAGGAAGAAGTTAAACTGGAGGATTCCCACTCCCAAAAGAAAAAAGAAAACTACTCAAAGATATCACATCTGCTTGCGCCAGTGATCATATCAAAAGATTTCTCAAATGATTTTGCTGCTCTGAATTATGGGTGTCCAAAATATTAGGGTCAACCAAGGGCTCTGCTTCCCAACAGTTTGGACTGCACAAGCTAGTGCTCCCATTGTGGTGACTTTTCCTCTGTACCAAATTCTGTTAAACATGGCACCAATTTACAATTATTGGAAACCATATTTAGTATCGGGGTGATGGTGGCAAGGCTTAAATTTCCAGGGGAAAGGGGAAAAACCTATACCCTACTTTACAAGACAGGGTATTGAATAAGCACATCTTATTGTGAGCCAATTTTTATATAAATGTCTTATTCCGCTACACTGCTCAAACAATAGGAACAGCATTCCCAGCATCAACTGTAATACTGACACAGACACCAGTATCAGTAATATTATAATAAGGACTTTGATCTAGACCAGGGGTCCCAAAACTCTTCAGCTCATCAACCCCTTCATAAACTTTCAGATTGTTCACTAACCCCCAAACATTTATTATATGAAAAAATAATAGTATTTAATAGTATTATGAATCATAACATTGATGCCTTGGATAGTCCCATCAACCATTGGGGGAGGCGTTGATATTGACCAGTTTGAAGAACCCTGATCTAGAACAATGGTTCACTGTTTTTCTGGGAAAGGAATATCCTCAGCCTTTCAGTGAAATGCAAAGGGTCACATTCTTCCTTCAACCCGGGAGTGGGCAGGAATTAAAATTAATGATATAGTTAATATGTATTAACTCCTGGTATATTTAATGTTTAATAATATTTAATAATTTCCCTTCTGTGAATTAAAAAAAGTATAGCTCAGAAGCGACTTTGGAAAAGGTTCAGGGACCATAGCCAACGCTGGGGAAATGACATAGATTCCTAATCGTATGTTGTACACTGAAGAAGCAGATGTACAGCTATTTCAATGTGAACCCTGAAATTAGTCATGCTTATTAAGGCAATATATGAAACCACACAAGAACATGATGAAAGCAAGGATGATAAGGAGAAAGGAAGGATAGAAAAGGACAAGGAAATACAGTGAGTGGTATTAATGTAAATGTAGCTCTGTTTCCTTTCCTCTTTCTCATCTCAGTTCTTCCTTTCCTTTAGCTGAATATTTCCTTTTCGGCGCTCTGCGGAGTGATGCTTACTTTGAAAGGGAAGAGCATTATGGGGATGCATGTTCTAAGGATCTTACAAGGACCACAAGTACCATAGATTACTTCAGAAGTACACTACAGGAAGTCCTTGGCGTATGACCACAACTGACCCCACAATTTCTGTTGCTAAATGAGACACTTGCTAAGTGAATTTTGCCCCCTTTGATGAGCTTTCTTGTCACAGTTAAGCGAATCCCTGCAGTTGTTAAGTTAGTAACACGGTTGTTAAGTGAATCTGGCTTCCTCATTGACTTTGCTTGTCAGATCACAAAAGGGGATCACATGACCCCGAGACACAGCAACCGTCGTTAACTATGAGCCAGAAGCTTCTGAATTTTGATCACATGATCACGAGGTTACTGCAAGGTTGTGTGAAAAATGGACATGTGCCACTTTTTTAGTGCCGTTGTAATTTCAAACCGTCACTGTACGTTGAAGACTGCCTGTACTGACTTGGGAGCATTTGTTTTTTGTAACAAGAAGTTTATTTGGGGGGAAAAAATAGAAGTATCTATAATTTAGCATATGCCTAATCAGCCAATCCCTCAACCATCTTGCACCCACTCATTTTAGTAAGATTCTGCTCATGCCACCTGCTCTGTCCCCACATTCCACATTTTCTATTGTTCAGGCATCCTTTTCACTGTAGGGCCCTTATATGCAATGTTCAGGGCTTCATGGAAATATTTCTCCCCGGTTTTTCATGCACATTTTTATTATTCCTTTACATTTTGTGTTCAAATACTGATTAAAATTTTAACACTTGGGATCTATTTTTCAAAATACCTAAACAAACTATAATAGTGATCAAGAGGCTAAAGAGAATATGAAACAGCCTATTCATTAATTTGTTCCTCCACAATTCATCTGCTCAACTGTAGATTCTCATTGGAAATATTGAATTCGTGGAAGTAACATGGCCTCTCTCTTCAGAAGATTACTTTCAGCATCCCTGCCCATGACCTGTAACTTTATTCTCAAGAGGACAGCACGGTGCATTAAAACCCTACAATTTAGTTTTCGAGTTAAGTCACATTCAGAGTATTTTGTTCAAGTATTCCAAGAACTGGATTCAAAAGCAGTTTGCTTTCTCTCAAAAGCCATTTAAATCATAATTTCTGTCAGATTTTTAGTCAGTTTCCTACAGAAACACAATTTCTTCTAGATTTCTAGTGAACTGCAGCCACAATCTACAAATACATTAACTTTGCTAAGCCGTCCTAATCAACTGATTGCAAAAGGCTTTCTCTTAAGATACAATTGTAGCTGCCCCACAACGCCACTTCCTGTATCATACACACGTCTTAAACTTCTGTAATCAGCATCCACCAGGTGCCGTATCGCATTCAGCACACCCCATTCAGTCAATACAGACATCCCCAAACACACAGAGGCTGGTTTTGTCAAATGTTTTATTGAGTGTAGACATCTGGAGTACTGTAAAACATGCATTATCTGTAGATTCAAAAAGGAGCAAGCCACATTGTCCTCACTGTCAAACATGTCAGGCTTGGCATATATGATGGAGATTAATGAAGTATCAAGAGAGTAATATGATTCCTGGAAAGCTGCTGCAATTTGGAGTAGTCTTAATCACTTGAAATGCAGAGCTGTTCACATTTAAGTGAACTTGTACATTCAGTGGAGGTGTCTTGATTTAATTCAAAACAAACATGAGGGATTTAATATGGGGGGATTCTTTATTGTTAGAAATACACTTTGCATCTTCCCTGCCCCCACCCACCCCAATGATATCCCTATCTAAATAAAAACTCATATGCTTTTTTAAGTAATAGAATTTAATTCTGAATAATGAACAGATGTAGTTATTTTTTCTTCGGCTGCTGAGGTGTGTTAAACTTAAAGAAGATAATGTCTCCATCTTCAACGATGTAATTTCGGCCTTGTTGTCTGTATTTCCCAGCAGCCTAGGAGACATAGAAAAACAGATGATGGTATTAAAACTGTGTCTGTATAAAGAGCTGATAATAACTATTTTAAAGAACAGTATGTACTTTCAGTACAATTCATAAATGTTTGGTAACTTTAAACTTCTTGATTTCAGCAGAATTTGATTGGCATAAATAATCACTGTTTATTCACTGCTATGAAGTTGACTTGTACAGGTAAATGGTAACCAGGATTCTGCATTTCCATTACATTGATAGGTATGATTTAATATTAAAAGTACACATAGAGAAGAGATTTTTTTTTTAAAAAAACTTCCAAAATCATCTTACTGAATAAGAGTGACCACACTCTTGCATTCTTAGTATGCTATGCTAGCCTGAGTTCACCAGTTTTGGGGCACCACAATTAGGAAGAACAATTAAGGAAGAGGCCCCCAATCTTTGGGGCACCAGGGACCAATTCTGTGGAGAAAGATTTTTCCGCAGACCAGAGGGGGTGTGGTTTCGTGTGCTGCCTACATCCAGCGGATGGGGCTTCATTTGTTTGCGTGGCCTGGTTGCTAGTATGCTGCGACCCGGTGCAGACTGGGGCTTGGGGACCCCTGATTTAAGGAAATACAGCATGTCGCAAAAATAAAATCTCAAATGATAGGAGGCCTGGAAAGAAAAGCTTATGAAGAGTGATGGGAGGCATTGATTAGGTTTGACCAAGAGAAGGCAAGACTTCATATTTTTAGGCATCTGAGGGACTGTCATACAGAATATGGGGCAGAAACATTCAGGTAATTAGACAGGACAATAAAGAATGGGATTAAATTACAAGGAAGTAGATTTTGGTAGCTCATTGGGGAAAATGTCCTAGCTGTAATAGCTGTTCAGCAATGGAATATACCATAATGGAAGTTGGTGATCACTTCTTTATGGGATAAATTTAAACAAAGGGTGGGTCTGTCTGAGATGCTGTTCTAGTGGATTCCTGCAATGGACAGTGGGATGGACTAATAGTCACTCAGATCCCTTCCAACGTTTACATTTTATATTCTAAGAACCAATACTGTGTAGTATGAGAATGACACCATTTAGAAAGTCATTTTAGGAAGATATTTTTTTAATCTCCGTCAATGAAGTTCTATAGAATCTAGTAACCATAAACACTCTTCATTTCCTAACTATGCCCATTTATATCAATTACAGTAGCTGGGTTGAGAGAACTAGGAACTACAAGAGAAAATGGCTATATTCTGTTCTGTGATGTAGTTGGTAAATGTGATTGTAAAGTACACCAAAACAAACAAAAAGAATAAATGCTGTATTATATACTGCAATTGCCAGGGAGCCATACAAGGATTCTGAGAAATAGCTTGTCCATGTTACATAAACGGAATATCTCCTGTAGATATCAAGTAACCTTTGTCATAAAATCTTTTTTTCACCAAGTTTGAAATAATCAGTCATGTAGTAAAAAAATGTGCAACTTTGATACTTCACAATCCAAGTTAGAATAGTAAAATATACTGGTTAAAATCACTCCCTTAGCCTCACCAAAACAGTACAGCATCCAAATGAAGCAAACAACCCTTCTCTTCACTCATGTTTCTAGTGCTCAACACAGTTGAATGAACAGCAAGAATCAGGAAGTAAAAAAATAACAGAGGAAAGCTGTTATAAGTAGATGTAAGCAAGGCAGCCAAAAAAGTAATGCTAGCAAGATTTCTGTAAAGTACAGGTCAGATTTAAGAAGAGAAAAACAGAATAAATATGTCAGCGTAATTCATTTTAGAGGAATGCAAACGGGGCCTTGTTTTTATGTTCTAACTACCATTCAAAAAGAATAGAATGTTACACGAATAAATCCCACCATTCAGAAAAATATACTCATTATTTCTTACAAGTTAATTTGTTATATAGGACTGATAGGTTTGCTCTGCATGACCAACTTCAGAGAAAACAGGAACCAGGCTGATTCAGATCAGGGTGTGTGATTAACTAATTTTTTAAAATTATTATTAAGGATGTGTTCACTTGGAAATGATTTACAAGAAGCATTTCTACCAATAATTAAGTGCAAATATAGTACCTCTATGCTATTCACTGAATCACCCAACTTTTTTTTAAAAAAAAAATCTACATTAATGCTGCTGTTTTGAGCAGCCAACTCATTGACATTAAACTCTTAAAGCAGCCACAACTTTTTCAGGCTTGTGCAAAGGCCAAAAAAGATAAAATTGCTTTAAACAACAGCAGG
>NC_139512.1:159009435-159011935 GCF_947247035.1 Vipera ursinii
GCCAGTTTTAATGCAAATCTAAATCTGACTGAACTGGCTGTGATCTAATTGCAACACAGGAAACTATGTAGTAGGGCACATCTCTGGGCACCTAATCTGCCTCTGCCCTCTAGCGTTTAGAAATAAGATCAAATTCCCCATCTTTGTTAAGTCAAAGCCCCCATCCATCTATTAGAACATTTTCATTCATTTCTGAAGCAATAATAATAAAATCACAACTCAATGATTAGAAAATCCTGATACTGTTAAATCTTATAGGTGAATAATTTTACAATTAACTATACAATAAAGCATTTTCTTCAAATACTTGCCATTTTGTTATGTCACCCCCACCCCCCAAAACAGCCTCATTTTTTTAAAAGAATGAATGGCTGCTATGTATTATATTTCTGAAATAATCTGAAAATGGCATATTGTTCTTTCGTATAATTATCTTTAATCAGTATAGTCAGCAGTGCTAGACAGTACTACTGCCAACATAAAATTTTAATTTTGTGCTGGCTCATAATTGCTCACGTTTGTACAATAATTGTTATACCTTAAAAACAGCATTTTCCAGTACATTTGTATTCTTTGTCAAAATGTAAAACAACAATAGATTTTATCTCTATTATTAGAACTGACTGTCAGATGCACTTTCGGTGAGCGAAGTCTTGAAATAAGAGACAAGGAAAGGAAAGGAAAGGAAAGGAAAGGAAAGGAAAGGAAAGGAAAGGAAAGGAAAGGAAAGGATACCTTGACAGCCAATTCTGAGCCTCCTTCTTTAAAATCTTCAAATTTCATTACTTCAGCCATAATGAATCCCTTTTCAAAATCAGTGTGAATCTTTCCAGCTGCCTGAGGAGCCTTGGTCCCTTTCTGTGAAACCAAGAGAAAATTATCTGTGTTTAGGAAAATTGATTGTAGAACAGAGATGTCCATATTGTACAATGTTTTCAATATCTTCTGAAACTTAGTTTCCTATCAGTTAAAAGGTCAAGAAACAAAATGATTGATTTCTAATACAGATGGTCACAGATGGACATTTCTAGAAAAAATAAACAAGTATTAAAAGAATGCCTGCCAATTTTATTCCAACACATACCAACAACTGTACTGATTTTGGACATAGTGTATTTGAACAGAAATCCGATGTTCACATTAAAAACAAATAAGCAAATGCAATAACTTTTAAAACTGTACAATCTTAAGTCTTGGGTAAAATTCTTATAATTTCTGTGGAATTCCAATAAAAATAACATGACCAACTATAAATCCGCCAAACAGGTATATATATATATATACACGTAGCATGTTCGACAAAAGCTGTAGCAAATGCCTGTTTGAAAGACATTAAATTGCATATTTACAAAGCAATGCAACAACCACAAACAATCCACAACCACTGACGTACATGCAAATGATTCAGACACATTTAAATGATGAAGAATGCATTACAATTGCTTCGTGAGCTGATCTGCATGAGCCTCTATTCTCTGCACACACAGTCACCGAAAGGAATTTTGAGAAATAAGGGTGACCTAAAGGCTGCTTAACAAACCATGTTAAAGTACTAAGAAGTCTGACACTGCAAAGCACAGTTTTTATAATATAAGATGTATTGGGTTAATATGGTTACTCACTGATGCTTCCCTGACTAAATATCTCAGCACATTAAATCAAAGATACTTACAATCCGTCTTAAGATAAACTAGCTTTCAGATTTCCAGGGAGGGAAAGGATCTGCAGAAAGGTCTTTGAAGTCACTATTCTGAGCTGAGCCCAAGTTTGATAGGAAACTAAACATACTTTCAAAATTCAGCATACTGTTGAAGGGGCTAGGCATCTGCAGTGTCATTTTAAAATGAAGCTGACTGAAGATTGCACAGACTGAAATCAATTATTCCGAGGAGATATAAAAGCAGTGCCAATAACACCTTGTATAGTAGCTAAAATAATTGAAGCAAGAACAGATTTAAGACAGAAAATGTTGTGTTTGCTATCTTGAAGAACTGATACAGTTTCATTATAGTCAGTACGGATATTGTCATTGGATGCATCTGAAAAAAAAATACTCGCTTCTATATTAAAATAGATTTACATTAAAAAGCGAACCATTATACAGCTCAGCTTTTACAGTCCACTGGGAATAAATTAGCTACTCTGACTGTAATCAGTCTACATCAAAATAGTTTTTAGGCATATGCAGAGACTGGCTATAGTGCACACACAAAACCATTGAAATAAACTACTCCGAAACATTCAGGTCTGTATTTGTTTTGTGGGGGGGGGGGAGGGAAATAGCCGAGTCACGTGCCTCTAAGGAGCATAATCATGTTATACTGCTTTTATTGCGAAGCAAAGGGAAAAAAAATATCCTCCTGCAACCCAAAACAAACTTAGCAAATACAAAATGAAAAGCAACATCAATTTCATTGCAGACAAACCCAGTCACACAGATTAAGCAAGTACAATACTGGTATGTCTTATCTCTGACCACAGGAGGAGGGTAGACAGATTC
>NC_139512.1:159016935-159109435 GCF_947247035.1 Vipera ursinii
TTTATACAGTGGTACCTTGGTACTCAGGGACATGGTGGCTCAGTGGGTTAGAACGCTAAGCTTGTCAATCAGAAGGTTGGCAGTTTGGCGGGTTGAATCCCGAGTGCCGCGTAACAGAGTGAGCACGTAAAAATGCAGGTAGAAAAATAGGGACCACTATGGTGGGAAGGTAACAGCGTTCCGTGCGCCTTTGGCGTCTAGTCATGCCGGCCACATGACCACGGAGACGTCCTCGGACAAGTGCTGGCTCTTCGGCTTTGAAACAGAGATGAGCACTGGCCCCTAGAGTTGGAAATGACTAGCACGCATGTGCGGGAGAACCTTTACCTTTACCTTACCTTGGTACTCAACTGCTTTGAAACTCATCAAATTTGACAGTCAATGCATTTTGTTGGAAAATTTTTATCCAGGTACTTATTGTTTGTTTGATACTCGATACACAAGCTAGAACTTGTCAGTGTCAGCTGCTTTGTGACTCACTACATCATTCCTTATGGGAAAAAATTGTTTAGTACTCATCATTTTTGGCACTCATCACGCCTCCCAGAACTAATTAATTATGAGTACCGAGGTATGTAAAATGTATATAAACCTGATACTAGAACAAGTCAACGTAGATGGAAAAAGTAATCACATCGTTCTGACTTCTCATAAATAGAAGTTTTGTCACAGGTCACACTTCCATGCTGTCCATTTTGTGAGAGCACCCATTATGTCATTTCAAAAATTCCAATGTGTTCATTGGTCCAGTAAGATACTACCCATGACTTTAAGCACTGAAAATTGATGGCTATAACAGTTTAAGGATATTTATGGACAAATGAGTGCCCGCACCATTTATGGTAACCTGGATAAGGGCTTTGGACAATAGGTAAATCTTATCAGGAAACAAGCATCAGCATCAGCTTGGTAAGACTGTTGGTCACCTAGTGGTGAAAGGGATAATTCGGGTCCTAACTAACATTATGCTGTAGGGGCAGAGACAATTTGACCTAAATTGTTCAGTAGTCAGAATCTAGCACTGTGCATACTTAAGTTAGCAATTCTGATCAGGAAGTAGTTGCTAAAGTAACCATTTCTGTTTCTTCTTCACATTGTGAGATTACCACAGCTCAAGATGCTATTGCAAACAATTTACTAGGTGATTTTACAGTCATTACATTATGCACAAAGTGGTATAGCTTTTGTTTGCTACACTGTGAAAAATAGCTATTTGTTCATCATACACTGGTTGAACTCTACAGGATTCACAACAGAGAAGAATATGGAAAATCACAACATACGTTGCATTTTCAAACACAGAACACTTACTATTCAAAGTCAATCTATGTTTAACTAAAATACAGCTGCAACCAAGCCCTTTCTGCATGCTGTACATTGATTTGAGATCACCACCCTTGCACAGCCCTAAGATATTGTGGGGCTTCTAGTCATCCTGAAAAGCTGAGTCAATCAATTCTACAAATTAATTAACCCAGCCCCCAAACCAGACAAAATTCAGCGAGGACAACTGGAACAGGAAGGAGGGGTCAGGCAAGCCGGCAGCTGCGTGGAAAGAACTCCACTTACACATGGGATCTATGAATGATACAAAAATGCAGGCAATATGTAATATATGAATTTAAGGTGTGTTGTATTTCAGTTCTTAGACCTTTCATTTTGCGGTTTTCAGACTATGGCTAAAGCTATTTTGGCAGTGTGAACTAAACCTTTGGCGTGCAATTCTTTAAATAATCAATGCAAATGTCAAAACAAATGAAACCACAAGTTCATCAACTCTCATTTGTCAAAGGGAATAGCAGGGGATCACAGCTATTATGAGATTAATTGTATGCCTGCTGAGTAGAGTTTATAGAGACCAAGAATACAAAAAGTTCTTTCAAGAGTTTTCTGTTTCATGGTTTCACGGGTGCATTACATAAGGCGGTGCAAAAGCTTCAAACCATGTTTTCCATTTTAATGTTCTTTGTGCCATACCCCACCCCTGCAAAAAAACAAAACAAAAAACCCCACAGTTGTTACAATTATTTTGTGTATATAGTTAGTAGATGATAACACTAATTTGATATTTCAGAGCCCCCAAAGATATAGTCTTTTTATGTGCCATAGAAAGTGAGATAGCCCTTTTCTCTCTGGCCACATTATCTCTGCATCTCAGAATCTGTGCATTACAAGATAACTGTGTCTTCTCTGGAAATATATATAGAAGCCTGTTGTTCCCCAAGGGTGTTATACACAGCCGGAAAATACCTTGCACTCTGGGGCCCGAGGAGAGTACCTACTGCTCACTACTCCAGAGATGTTCCAGGCTACTTTTAAATAGATATGCCAGCCGTACTTCTGAATGGTCCCAGCAGCATCATGTATGGTTTGGTTCTCATCCTAGTAAATGTTTAGGGGATTTCCATAGAAAAGGGCAGCTGCAAAAGTTTTCTGTCACAGCACAAAGACTCATCTCCTCACCAAATCATAAGGAACATGTTAGGAAGAAAACTGAAGGTTTCCACTCTGATGAACAAAGGGATGAATTTTGCTCTAAGTGGGAAACCGTTCCTTTGCTGAAATTCCTGTAACCCCATTCTTTTCTATAAGAACTTTGTATTTAAAGGATCAATTTTGGTTTTAGGTCACTACCAAAAAAGCCCCACTGTGACAGTCTGCTTCATGGAACTGTTCCACAGATGAGGGGGTGAATTACCAGACTATCCTGAAAAAAATCTCTTAAAATCTATGCAACTATTTTAGCTGTAACTAAAAGCAAAAGCTACACACACACACACACACACACACACACAAGGATAGCATCCTAGACTGTATCTAAAACAAAATGCAAAGCAATTAAATAAACACAAAGAAACAAAGACAGTTTTAGAACATTTCTTCTAAAAAACAGTTTTGGAATATTTCTAAAATCCAATGCGAGTTTTTGTTTTTCTAAAAAAGAAAAAAATATATGGTCACCCTAACTGAAACCAAGAATGCTGTGAAACAAGATAAGAAATAATTACTTTGGCTAAAACACCAGTTCCGAATAATAATAGTGCTACACTCATTTTAAGGGCTTTTCTGTTGAGTCCTTAGAGAGATTATTTGCATTCCTCAGGTATTCTATTGTACAATTCAGATGAATAAAGACTTACAAATCATTCCTCCACTGCCAGTGAGAGACTTTGATCCAGTGAATACACTATTGTACTTTAACTATAATTGGCAAAAAAAAACCTGACAGTATGTAGAGCATCACAAGCTTAATAACAAAGGGGAATATCTCAGAGTGTTGACAGATGATCTTCATAATGCAGAAGCAGAGCTGGTACATTTAAGCAGTAAATGAGCATGGAGGTCTAGAGGTCTCTGAAGTGACTGACATCAGACCTGTCAGTGGCTAAGTACACAACTAGGGTACCATATCATCCCTTTAAAGGCAGGCTCATATCTTGCCTGTCTCACTTCTTAACTTTCAATAGGAGCACAAATTACTCCATTTCCATAATACCAATATAGATCAAGAAGAGAAACAGAATTCAAGATGAAACTTGATTTCTCATTAAATGTTGTTCTCCGCAGAACAGGCTATACCTAAAATTATACAGACACTAATACTGGCCTATGCAAGATAGGTAACTGAGTGGTCATTTAACCGTATCTAATTATGGTTGCAGTTAGACTTTTTTTTAATGTAAACTGCTCGCTGGCAGAGGCTCTCTGGACGATTCATAATAAAACACACTAAAAATACAACCTCAATGAAATAAAAATCAAATTTAAATAAAATAAAGTACAAAATAAAGATACAATGTAAGCTAAGCAGTAGCTGATCATTCAGAGTTAAAATACAATTAAAAGTCAATTCCTTAAAGGAACTCTTTTAACTCTACAGATATCTTAATGTTTGCCCTTGATGAGTCCATCAAATGGTCTTCCATAAAATCCCTTATGAAAAATACAGCTATGATTCAGAGACGGAAAAAAAAACTAATTAAAACAGCATCTAAAATTGAATTGGGAGGGAGGGAGGGAGGGAGGGAGGGAGGGAGAGAGAGAGAGAGAGAGAGACAGAGACAGAGACAGAGAGAGACAGACTGTCAGCCTATGCAGAGTTAAACATGTCTTGTCTTAGGCTCTAGCTACTGTACTCATTAAAATGAATTCCTGCCTTTTTGCATTTGACATCTTTAGCAGATCTTATCCAAAACAATCCTCATGCCAACCATATGGTCATTTCATCTTCAAGCACAGTTCCGTGTCCTTGGTGGTTGCTTTCCTACAAATGTCCCTTCTCTTTCAGCACCACATGGTTTGGGTTTAGCCCTCTTCCTAAAGAGCACAAGGATTCAGCGGTCTTCTAAACGAGCAGTTATCAATCCTATACTGCACAGAAGGTCAATTTAAATCAGAAAAAAACCCACAAACTGGATTCTGACAGTTGTGTACTGATAGTCTTGCCATCATCAGATGCACTTCAGGCTTCCGACGACTTAATACGGGAATTTTTTATAATATGGTTTATTACTTTTGAGGACTCTGCGGGAATGTTACTACCCCTGACTGACTGAGCCAGAACCCCCAAGGCTTCTCTCACGCGGCTATACTGGCCAATGGTCACTCACGCTTTCTTGAAGGCAGCATGGGACTCTACTCTACCCTATGGCTGCAGCACTTACAGCCATAAAGTTACTAAGCAAACCAATCACAATTGCATAATTCCAGAGGTCTGCTGTACCGTATCAATTTCTTGTCTTTTGTGTGTGGTCTCCATGACGTCTGAATTAAAAGCTCTTGGTTCCGCACTGTCAGCACATCACTTGCTTACATAGCACTTGTCAGGGATGATGCTTGTTTTTCGTCAGTGAGGGTTTCAGAACCTTTCTTCTTTGTTCTTTTGCTTCATTCGCTTGATAGGAGGCAACGCCGCCATTCCAACCAATTGTCTAAGCTTGCCTTACCCTCCACCTCCCATTTTACAATAGGAAGAGTAAATAGTGATTAAGTTCTTCCTGGTGAGCTATGCTTTGGCAGGCAGAGAAACATAGCCAGGGCAATCTACCAATCCTGCCCTATATCAGTGGTCTTCAAACTTGGCAACTTTAAGACTTGCAGACTTCAACTCTGGGAGTTCAAGTCCACAAGTCTTAAAGTTGCCAAGTTTGAAGACCCCTGCTCTATATTAACAGGACACCTCTATTTAAAACCCAAGCACCCTCTTCCCCATTATTTATGACAACGATCCCAGAGGGAAAATCTACCCTGCTTGTTCCTAAAGAGTATATTGCTGAGAAATAACACTGAGTTCCTCTGTAAAAAGCTGATAAACTCCAGTGTTGGCTGAACTAATGTTCAATTAACTTAGTGGATCCCGCAGGGAAGTCAAAGAACTGTTGGTGTATTCTTTTATACAATGTACACAGTGAGGAGCTATGCAACATGTGGACATCTTTTGGTTCAGATTAGCCTTGTTTGAAGTTGAGCCAAAACATATATTTTATTGCTTTAATACAGGGAGTGCAGAATTATTAGGCAAGTTGTATTTTTGAGGATTAATTTTATTATTGAACAACAACCATGTTCTCAATGAACCCAAAAAACTCATTAATATCAAAGCTGAATATTTTTGGAAGTAGTTTTTAGTTTGTTTTTAGTTATAGCTATTTTAGGGGGATATCTGTGTGTGCAGGTGACTATTACTGTGCATAATTATTAGGCAACTTAACAAAAAACAAATATATACCCATTTCAATTATTTATTTTTACCAGTGAAACCAATATAACATCACAACATTCACAAATATACATTTCTGACATTCAAAAACATAACAAAAACAAATCAGTGACCAATATAGCCACCTTTCTTTGCAAGGACACTCAAAAGCCTGCCATCCATGGATTCTGTCAGTGTTTTGATCTGTTCACCATCAACATTGCGTGCAGCAGCAACCACAGCCTCCCAGACACTGTTCAGAGAGGTGTACTGTTTTCCCTCCTTGTAAATCTCACATTTGATGATGGACCACAGGTTCTCAATGGGGTTCAGATCAGGTGAACAAGGAGGCCATGTCATTAGATTTCCTTCTTTTATACCCTTTCTTGCCAGCCACGCTGTGGAGTACTTGGACGCGTGTGATGGAGCATTGTCCTGCATGAAAATCATGTTTTTCTTGAAGGATGCAGACTTCTTCCTGTACCACTGCTTGAAGAAGGTGTCTTCCAGAAACTGGCAGTAGGACTGGGAGTTGAGCTTGACTCCATCCTCAACCCGAAAAGGCCCCACAAGCTCATCTTTGATGATACCAGCCCAAACCAGTACTCCACCTCCACCTTGCTGGCGTCTGAGTCGGACTGGAGCTCTCTGCCCTTTACCAATCCAGCCACGGGCCCATCCATCTGGCCCATCAAGACTCACTCTCATTTCATCAGTCCATAAAACCTTAGAAAAATCAGTCTTGAGATATTTCTTGGCCCAGTCTTGACGTTTCAGCTTGTGTGTCTTGTTCAGTGGTGGTCGTCTTTCAGCCTTTCTTACCTTGGCCATGTCTCTGAGTATTGCACACCTTGTGCTTTTGGGCACTCCAGTGATGTTGCAGCTCTGAAATATGGCCAAACTGGTGGCAAGTGGCATCTTGGCAGCTGCACGCTTGACTTTTCTCAGTTCATGGGCAGTTATTTTGCGCCTTGGTTTCTCCACACGCTTCTTGTGACCCTGTTGACTATTTTGAATGAAACGCTTGATTGTTCGATGATCACGCTTCAGAAGCTTTGCAATTTTAAGAGTGCTGCATCCCTCTGCAAGATATCTCACTATTTTTGACTTTTCTGAGCCTGTCAAATCCTTCTTTTGACCCATTTTGCCAAAGGAAAGGAAGTTGCCTAATAATTATGCACACCTGATACAGGGTGTTGATGTCATTAGACCACACCCCTTCTCATTACAGAGATGCACATCACCTAATATGCTTAATTGGTAGTAGGCTTTCGAGCCTATACAGCTTGGAGTAAGACAACATGCATAAAGAGGATGATGTGGTCAAAATACTCATTTGCCTAATAATTCTGCACTCCCTGTATATAAAATACAAGAAAAGGCATCAAAGACAAATAAGGAAAATGGGAAGGAAACAAGAAAAACAGCACGTTACGAACAAGAAATCATTAGGCCTAATTCCTAAACACATCATTAAACTTTACCTTTACGCAATAAAGGTGCTGGTGATGACCTATAAAGCCCTAAATGGCATGGGTCTGGGTTATTTACGGGAGTACCTTTTGCTGGCATTAACTTCCCATCGTCCTGTGTGCTCCCACAGAGAGGGCCTCCTCAGGGTGCCGTCGGTCAGGGAATGTCAACTGGCGGCCCCCAGGGGGAGAGCATTCTCTGTGGGCGCGCCTGCCCTCTGGAATCAGCTTCCTGTTGAGCTCCAGATGGCTCCCGACCTTCGCTCTTTTCGCCGCGACCTGAAGACTTGGCTATTCGAACTTGCCGGCCTGGACTGAGGGACTGGGATTTTAGATCTTAAATTTTAAAAATTTTAAATTTTAGAATGTGTTTTATGGTTTAGGGCTATTTGGTTTAATGTCATTTTAATTTTTGTATATTATGTGTTGTTCATAGTGTTTTAATTGCCCTGTACACCCCCCCAAGTCCCTTGGGAGAGGGGCGGTATATAAATCCAAATAATAAATAAAAATAAATAAATAATATTGATCAACCTTTCCATCACAATAGAAAGCCAGTAAACAGAAAGCAAGCACACACTGACAATCCAAGAGTGCAAAAAATGTTTTTCCAACGTTTTTTTCTT
This sequence comes from Vipera ursinii, assembly GCF_947247035.1. NCBI lineage: Eukaryota > Metazoa > Chordata > Lepidosauria > Squamata > Viperidae > Vipera > Vipera ursinii. Next base: position 159,024,732 of record NC_139512.1, read on the forward strand.
TATGTTTAACCTGTATTAGATGGCTTCATAATTCTGTATTACACTGATAGATTCTACAGTTTTGGTGTAGAATTCAAACCATATTATTTTTATATATGTATGTATGTATGTATGTATGTATGTATGTATGTATTTCTAAAAAGATCCACTCCATCCTCTTCCAATGAAAACTCTTGGATTTCTAACATCTCTTATGCTGGTCTAAAGGGCCTCCCATCCTCTCTTTAACTCTTGAGTTTTTAGGAAAATGGGTGAAATACATTTGTTCCTGTTCTGCCGCGGGAAACTTCTGTTGGATCAAAGGGCATTATACCACTCAGATATTTTGATATAGTTGATATTTTCTCAAATCATAGGAAATATTGAAAAATTTCAAACCTTTCTGGGCCAGTAGAGCACGTTCTAGAGAATATATTCAGAGCACATACAATAACATGGGTGCCATGACTTGTTCATTCACAAAACATTTACCACAATGGGTGTAGTGAGTCACAAAAAACTTATTAATAGGAGAAAATATTCAACACACTCTTTCAAATCCTCCAGAAAACTAGCTATCACTCTAATTTATTTTATGTATATGTTTTGTGTTTTTTTCTGTGAGATCTTTGCAAACAAAGATGTTATAGGCTGGTGATTGTGTTGCTGAATGCCACAATCCTATTTATTGAAAATACAGAGACTTAAAAACTGTAAAACGGGCCCCAGACGAGGGATGTTAAGGCTTGCTAGTGCCCATGGGTAGCTATTTTGCTAAAAACGGAAGGTTTTTACCCAAATAGTTCAATATTGTCTAAGGGAAGATGAAATATTTTAAGATTATACATTTAAAGGTTTCCCAAAAGCATAATAAGGGGAAAGGAACTGTAATAACATTAGTTCAAGACTAGGATACAAGCAGAAGCTTTGTAAAAGGGTCTTTTCTCCCACCTAAGCAAATGCTCTTCCTAAAAGAATTGCAGAGTGCAATATCTTGCACAACTTTCTCTAGGAAAGCCTTTACACTAAGAAGTAACCCATCTTGGATCTTTATGTCTCCCCAGTATGGAAATAAAACTCTGCATTCAAATTTTACTCTGCATACAGGAGAGAGGAAAGCTTATTACCTATTGAAATACTTTATTTTAGCAACGAAGGAAATGTTTGTGTAGGAGGAAGGAGGAATTAAGCAACGGCAGAAATGTGTGGGAAGCCTTTTATTTCAGAAAATTAAAGTTGTTTAGGAGTACTTTCATGTGAAGCTCAGAACTGCGACTCTTGCCATACACAATCTCGAATGAATCTGTAATTCCATAACCCGCATTCAGTATGATACCAAATCTTCTAAAAAGTGGGCCTGTAGAAACATCTTGGATCTCCCAACAAAGGATGATATATAAAGGGTTTTCTCAAAATTTAAGAACTGTTCTATTTGAACATTAATTCAGATCTGTTTATGTAAACATGTCAATGTCAGAAGATGACAGAAAAGCAACCACTTTTTAAAAGTTAGACCAAATTGTATTGTAGCATTAAAAAGAACATTCTGATTAAAGACTGTTGCCAATCTAAGTGGGATTTGTTCAATTCAAAACTGACATTTTTAAAAAAAAATCAAATACCTGGGATTCCTAATCTTACTTTAAGAGGTTGTCATGAAAGAATTATAATCCCAGGGAAAAATATATTATTAGATATCTATATCTACATCTATATTTATCTATTTAAAACTTTTAAACAAGGTGAAAACTAACACAGACTGTTGAAAGAAAGAAAGAAAGAAGAAAGAAAGAAAGAGAGCGAGAGAGAGAGAGAGAGAGAGAGAGGGAACAATAGAAAAGAAAAAAGATACTAAAGAAGTGGCTTCTAATAGTCTTCACAGCAGCTATAAATACAAATATATATAACCTTTCTAAAGTAATGTCATATTACTCTTCTTTCTATAATTTATCTTGTCTAATCATAAATCACAAGCTTATTTTTTTCATTTTTATACAAAAATGATGAAAAAGCTTCCAGCCACCAATAAATGTAATCATAATCATAATAGTAAAGTTGGAAGGGACCTTGGAGGTCATCTAGTTGAACCCCCTGCTCAGGCAGGAAATCTTATACCATTTCAGAGAAATGGCTATCCAGTCTCTTCTTAAAAACTTCCAGTGTTGGAGCATTCACAGCTTCTGGAGGCAGGTTGTTCCACTGGTTAATTGTTCTAACTGTTAGGAGGTTTCTCCTTAGTTCTAGGTTGCTCCTCTCCTTGATTAATTTCCATCTGTTGCTTCTTGTCCTGCCTTGGGGCGCTTTGGAGAATAGCTTGACTCTCTCTTCTTTGTGGTAGCCCCTGAGATATTGGAACACTGCTATCATGTCCCCCCTCGTCCTTCTCTTCATTAAACTACACATACCCAATTACAGCAGCCGTTCCTTATATGTTTTAGCCTCCAGACCTCTAATCATCTTTGTTGCTCTTCTCTGTACTCTTTCCAGAGTCTCGACATCTTTTTTATATCACGGTGACCAAAACTGGATGCAGTATTACGAGTGTTGCCTTACCAAGGCCTTGTAAAGTGGTATTAATACTTCAGGTCATCTTGATTCTATCCCTCTGTTAATGCAGCCTAGACTGTGTTGGCTTTTTTGGCAGCTGCAGCACACTGCTGGCTCATATTGAAGTGATTGTCCACTAGGACTCCGAGATCCAATAGTTACTACTATTGACCAAGGTACCCCCTTCTATACCTGTACATTTGGTTTTTCTTGCCTAAATGTAGAACCTTAGGTTTTTCACCACTGAATTTCATTTTGATGAAATGCATTTATTATTAAGCTGTTCCAGAGAATCCCTTCATTCTTCTACTTTTCTATGATGAAAGTAAAAGGCAAGATTCTTCTTTTACTATCTGGCTTCTCTCTATCTTTAATACTTTAGTCCCAATTGGCTCTCCGTAGTTACAGTCATATAGTAAAGAAAATGTAAACAAGAGATAAATAATAAAGCAAGCACAAGAACAGAAAGCATGAAATGAAGAATTCATTGTTTGGACAAAAACAGAAGTTGATAAATGCAAAGAGATGAGTGTCTAGTAAAAGCTGGGCAAACTGCTAGAAACAAGATAAAGTTTAAAAGTGACATAAATCACATTGTATACTTTTTGTATACTTGCAAAAAGATTGTTTTCTAACAAAAACCCAATGTGTCCTGCCAGATCTGTCACCATCCTGAGAAAGAAGCTATAACAGCTACCAAGTATTAAGTATCTGGGAGTGCATATAACTAACAATCTGACTTGGTCTCCTCATACATCATCTTTAGTGAAGCTGCAAACCAGTGTTTGCATTTCCTGCATTGGATGAGGAGAGAACATCTTTCTCCTTCTGTCCTGGCCACTTCTTACAGAGGCACGATTGTGTTTTAACAAACTGCACTGCTGTTCAATTTGGTGGTAGCAAAGCCTCAGATAGAAGGTCCATACATAAAGTGGTAAGGACAGCTGAGAGGATTATAGAAAGCTCGTTTCCCATTATTCAGAATACTGCTTGTACGTGCTATCCACTTAGAGCTTGAAGCATTGTTAGACACCTTACACACCCACTTCAGGGTCTGTTTCTGTTGCTCCCCTCTGGGAGGAGGTTTCGAAGTATTTATAGTAGAACTACTAGATTCTATAACAGCTTTGTTCCTTATGCCATCCGTCTTGTAAATTCGCAGGATTCTTTTTTCTCGCCATGTAGACTGTGTTGTTTCTCTTTGTCATATATGTGTATGTGGGTATATGCATAATTTTTGTCATGTTTATGTAGTGTATATTGGAAGCGGTTACCCTTTGAGAGCGGAATGCAACAAAATTTTATTTTAATGTATGCTGATAATTGTACATGTAAAGTGACAATAAAGTCTATTCTATTCTATTCTATTCTATTCTATTCTATTCTATTCTATTCTATTCTATTCTATTCTATTCTATTCTGTTTTCATCCAAAATATTTAAACCCCTTCCTGAGGATGCTGTTGGAGGATTATTACTACATAGGCCTCTGAATTGGAGTGCCCATAGAATTCTACTTTATCTGTCATGCTGCTGAACATCTGCATGAAACTACTGCTAAAAACATTTTGTATACTCTTGAATATTGCTAAATTCAGTTGGTTGGATGGACAGAAAAGCAGAAATTAAATCAGACAAGACAGATGTGTGGTTGATATACAGGAAACTAGACTTGGAGGTTGATGTTCAACATAATTTGGACACAGTTACCCTTCCTCTTGAAAGAGCAGATGGGGAGCATTTCATGTTCCTCATCTGTCATTGGATTCATAGATGGCAGTTTTGGGGGGGAACACTTGCTTAGTTGATGTCTGCTGTGTCAAGTGCAAACTTTCCCGGCCCAGTTACAGTTGGCAGTTATTATCTGTGTTCTTGTTCCATTCTGTCAGAACAATGGCAACATACTCTCCACTAAGTTATTCTTGAAATATGACTATTTTTAGTTGCAATGCAAATAAAATACACTGGATTGCTAATCACTGCAGGATACAAGGATTGTATAATACCTTTTAAAAGATCTACAATGGTGGGTAATTGCTTATAGGGCATAATTTAAAGCCCTAAATGGCTTAAGACTGACTTGCTAAGAAACTACCTTTTTTATGAACTTAACTGGCTGCTGAAATCTGCGGGAGAAACTTCTTTAAAGATGCCAGTCCTTCCCTCTTTCTTTGCTGGCAATAAAATAAAAGTCATTTGCTGTTTTCTTCTTCTGTATTGTCTTTTTGACTTCCCAGTTAAGCCCACCTAACAATGTGTTTTCTATTATAGTTCTACTCAAGTACCATCCAGACTCAACTCTGCTAATTTTTTTGAGGTGATCAGACAAGGTTTGTTAGATGTTGGCATCTATGGTGTCTGTGTGTGTGTGTGTGTGTGTGTGTGTGTGTGTGTGTGTGTGAGAGAGAGAGAGAGAGAGAGAGAGAGAGAGAGAGAGAGAGAGAGAGAGAGAGACAGACAGACAGACAGACAGACAGACAGACAGACAGACAGACAGACAGAGACCGAGACAGAGAACTGACTGGATCAATCATTCTTTCTCAGCCCAGCCTATCTCATAGGATTGTTTTTGAAGGAAAGTTGGAGGTTGATACGCAACGTATTTTGGAGAAGGCTATCAACCCCCTGGAAGAGCAGATTCATCACACACTGAGGTCCTGAACGTACGTTAGGATGTAGCCCCATGGTGAGATAGGCAGCAAATAAATTTAGCAAACAAATAAATCAGTCAATAAATAAACAACCAAATGCTGAGAATAAATGAGGTATCTCAATCAACTGAATAGCTATTAAAGCTGTTGCCGTTAAAAAAAATATAGAAAGAAAAAGGACTTGAATATAAAAGAAAGTAAACAGAAAACGTGTATGTTATTTTTAAGATAATTTGAAAGTACTATCATAAAACCATTTATGTACAGGTTGAAGAAGCAGAAGATTCTGAGTGTATACATAGGAAATGCATTCAATTTATTTCAGTGGCCTTACATTCTCTAGTTTAGTCAATACACAATTAAAAATCTTGTCTGTTATAAACTTTTGTTGGAGCTCTTTAAACTGAATGATTAGCAGAAATAATGACCCTGTCAGACTTAATCACATTAAAATGTAGTTAACATTATTTAATTTTTTCCACTTAATATGCGAAAATTTCCAGTAGATTTGCAGTGAAGGCCATTGAAATTCCATTAGAACAAGAATAAAAATTTCAGGCATCATTTATTCAGAGAAGGAATAAAGGTCTTGATTGAAAACTGCTGAATCTTTCTATTAGAGATACTAGGAATCATTGCATTGAACTGAACCCTTAGGTTTTAGAAGTCTGGGGGTTACATTCAGTAGGAGAGACTGATAAATTTTTGACTAACTTTAGAGATGATATGTCATTTTATGCACTATAGTATAAGGTTTTCTACTTATTGAAAAATGCCCAATAGAGCAATCCTATGGGAAATGAATATTATATGGTATTATTTTATTTTCAATGTTCCTGATACTTCCTATACATACTTAGAAGTAAGCTGCATTAACACAACTTAATGTGAGTGCAAGCTTCATTATACCCTGCACAATGTCTGAAGGACTATTACCCTATTTGACGTGGTCTACCGTGATCTTCATACAGTACTAATGACATCCATGCTGGGCTTGGGAAGTATAAATTCCTCTGAGTCAAGCTTGACTCTGGTGATTGCATGAATGGGTTCGTATAGCAACTATGTGGAAGTGGTTTATGCCACTGCTTTTCTCCAAGATTTTGTTTTGCTTCCCTAGAACTTTCTGATGGTCCTTAGCCAGTTACTAATCAGACCAGACCCTCTTTAATTTACTTAGCCCAGACAAGACCATCCGAGTCTGCTGATGCAGAATGTCTCAAAAGCTGGTGGGGACTAAATGCCATTTAATCCCAGTTTGAGTTGCTTCCAAGCTCAATTGGGGCTTTCTGGGATTTCTTTTTAAGTCAAAACATTTCTAGTGTACACTTCCCTTAGCACAGTTGTGTGTGTGTGTGTGTGTGTGTGTGTGTGTGTGTGTGTGTGTGTGTGAAATATTTAGAAAAGGGGGAGTGAAAAGAGATATGAAAAAACCCCTTTAAACATAACAAACAATAAACAGTGATAAATATTCAAAAGAACAAGAACTTTTCTTAGGGGATAAAAACCTGATTTTAAAATCTAAGCCTGATTTTATTTTGGTATCCATTCCATAGCCATCATTTCCATAGGTTTTGATGCTTTTTGTCTGTTTTCTTTTCTTCTCCTTTTCCTTCCCCCTTTCTTTTGCAGCCACAGAGACTGCTTCCCTCTTCTTTCCCAAACATTCTTCCAAATAACCTATATACTACCACTCAGTTCCACCTCTCTCTCTCTCTCTCTCTCTCTCTCTCTCTTTGAATGTGGCTTGTGTACATGAATCATATGCTATTCAATCATATGGCTAACCTGGCATGGCCCTAATGACTGAAATCCACCTGGATCTGAAGTGTTGCCCTGCTTCATCATCTTTCCTGGAGGATGTTCAAGAATTACCCATAATTGCACAGATACCCCAGAAACACTTCTTCAGTAGAAATATTATATCTCCTTCTTTTATGCAGGGACCTGAATCAACTTGCCTTAAAGTATATGATCTTGCAATTACAACTTATAAAGCGTCAGCATCTTGGTTCTCCCCAACTTACATTCTTGGGGTTTTTTTTTTTGCAATCAATCTCTATCCTTTTAATTCTTTTTCATTCCGGATCTAATTTCAGTTATACATTTCTGAGATGCTATTAAACAAAAAGCACTGAAGATGGATAGGGCGAGGTGGGCTACAGGATTTAACAATGGGCTGTACGTAGAAACTTAACTTTGGTGCCAGATTTTTAATATTTATTGTTTTAACAGATACATGTATTATGTCACTTTATTACTGATGTTGTTTTAATTGATGGTTAGGAGCCACCCAGAGTTTCATATAAGATGGGTAGCTATACAAATGTTTTAAATAAAATAAATGAAATACTCAGTTCTCTCATACTCCTCAAATGACAGCCAGACTCTAGATCAGGGGTGTCAAACTCAATTTCATTGAGGGCCACATCAGCATTGCGGTTGCCCTCAAGGGGCCGGGTGGGTATGGCCAGGGTGGGCGTGGCCTACTGGCTGGGCGTGGCTACAGTGCGTATGGCTTATTGGGTGGGCATGGCCAGCTCTACATCGTTCGCATCAAGGGTGCCTATGAGGGCCTGGGCAGGAGTGGGACAAATCTGAGGGTCTCTGGCAGAAGGAGGGTCTTTGGGCTAGTGCCAAGGCAGTGGGGGCCGTTCCCTCACTGTTTCCAGGATGGCTTTGCGGGCCACATGAAACCACTTCGCGGGCCACATCCAGGCCCCGGGCCTTGTGTTTGACATGTCTGCTCTAGATAAGGACAGATGATTTCATCTGTTTTGAAACTGGAGAAGCACATTCCTGACAACCAAAGTCCGCTGGATAACCAAATTAACATGGAAAGAAATTATCTTCCTATTACACAGGGTTAAGCAGCTCTTCAGCCAAGAGAGCACACTTGGATTTTAGCAATGTTTTGTGGAATCCACGACCAGTCACAAACCTTTTTGTCAAGAGATAAACTGACAGGTTCCTGACTGCCACTGCAAGACACTCTGTAGGACTCCATCTTTGGATACATTCCTAAGCAAAGCACTTGGCTATCACCACTCACTATATATACTGTATTTTTTTTAAATTTTTTTTCAAGGCTATGGAACCTTTGCGGACTCCATAAAAAACTCCTGAGAATAAACAATAGTGTTTGTTTTTCAGCTTGCCGATTTTGCATCAAAAAGTTAAAAAAACTTTTAAGATTATTTAATAAACTGTAAATCAAATTTGGCAGAAATCTTTGCAAGCATCAATAATATATATGAGCACTATGCTATCACCACCTTAAAATTACTAGAATTATTCTAGAACATTTCCAAAATTAGTCCACTATTACAATCAATGACATTCAAAATGGCAGAGAAGTCCAGCAATAAAATATGATTCTAGATAAACTCAATGCCTATAACTAAGTCACTGTCATGGTTCCGATAGATGAGACCAGTAAAAGCAGAACTCCAAGGCAAGAGGTTTCCTTAAAGAACATGTTTATTGGCTACAAAGTATCGGCACAGTCAAAAGTGAAACCAAGTCTGGAATTCCCTCCCAAGCATTAAAATGTAACAAAGTTGAACTTCCCACCCCAGCACTATGTAATCAACTATGTTCCCCAATAGAATACTTTGGCAGGTTTTCTAACGGAAAGCTCAGCCCGCCAAAGGTCAGGCAGCAATGACCTTGGTTCCCACAAGACAAATTATTGTTTAGTCTAACATTAAAATCACCCATCCCCCACCCAGTACTGTGGCAACCAAAAACGAAGCAAAAATAGCTTCAGCCAAGATCGTTGCAGTGTTGATTGTCACAGTATCAGTACTTGTAAAACTAAGCTAGAAATATTTGTTTATCCATAGCAACATTACATAAATAATTTCATTCTTGAATAATCTTGTTAGGAAGGGAAAAAGTAAGAATGTTTTAATGACTAAGAATTTTCACTAGGAGTAGATGTTTGAGGCAAGGACCAAATTGCTGTTTATTTGACACCATTAAATTATTTCCTCTCAGCTGAATAAAATTGGGAAAACTCAAGATGGTATGACTGACTTTCATTAGATTGCATTGGTATGAGTCCAACTTGCAATGGACACCTTTCAGGTTCTTAAATATATGCTCCAATGAAGAACTCAACTAAAAACAATTCAAACCAATAGGAAATATACAGCTTCCATACAGCTGAATTTTTTTCCCTCTTAAGTGTTTTAAGCTGCAGGAAAAGAGCTAGCATCTCTATGACAACAGGGGTGGAGCAAGGCTGGGTGGCCTGGAAGCTAATACAATAAGTATATATACCTATATGGAAAAAGGGTTATGCAAGAGAATGCATATACTGTATTGATAAAACTATTGTACTAATCTTTCTCCCAAGAAAAGTTTTGCTTAAAATCTTACAAAATAGTACCATATACAGAGAAGGAAGTGACAAATGAAAGTGTTGGTTTCACAAAAGGTAGAAGAACATGAGATCTGATAGCTACAACAAGATGAATATGGAGGTGGGTGGGGGACCCAAATTTAGTTTTGCTTTATTGATTAGAGCATGGCCTATGATTATGCAGTTAGGTCAGAAAATGGAACACTTAAGCTAATGGGTATTCCAGAACACCTGGCTTTTCTTCTGAGGGAGAACATTACAATGAACACGAAACTATTATAAGAAATGAATGCAGGCAAACAGAATGGTTTGTATTAGAATAGATAGATAGATAGATTAGATAGATTAGATAGATTAGATAGATAGATAGATAGATAGATAGATAGATAGATAGATAGATAGATAGATAGACAGACAGACAGACAGACAGACAGACAGACAGACTAACTGACTGACTCTACCTTCATAAGTCTTCAATTTGCACACCAAATATAAGAACTGCAGGATTGGAAGAGATAAAGCTGGAATCAAGATTAAAACATTAAGAATTTGACATACACAAATGCCACCATTAAAGTTAGTCAAAGATAAACTTGGAAGAGGTCATTATGAAAGTAAAAAATCAAAAGAGGAATTTTGGGAATGAAGTTAAATGGTAAACAGACAGGATATTGCCAACCAGCAGACAGAATGAGTTTACAGATGATGGGTAAATAAGTGCTGATCTTAACCACCTGGACTCAAGAACAGATTAAAACAAACAGTAAAAAAAGGTAAAGGTAAAGGTTCCCCCGCACATGTGTGCTAGTCGTTTCCGACTCTAGGGGCCGGTGCTCATCTCCGTTTCATAGCCGAAGAGCCAGCGCTTGTCCGAGGCCGTCTCCGTGGTCATGTGGCCGGCATGACTAGCACGGAACGCTGTTACCTTCCCACCGTAGTGGTCCCTATTTGTCTACTTGCATTTTTTACATGCTTTCGAACTGCTAGGTTGGCAGAAGCTGGGACGAGTAACAGGCACTCACTCTGCTACGCGGCACTCGGGATTCGACCCGCCAAACTGCCGACCTTCCGATCGACAGTAGGGATATTAATAACTAATGGCAAACAGACTAGATGACAAAGAATGATCTTCAATGACAGCAAAGATCAGAATAGTTCATATTAGAGGGTTTTTTCCCCAGTGGATATCACTATAAAGAGTGAACACTGAGAAGCAGCAAGGGAAAAAGGATGGAAAGCTTCCAATTATAGATTTGAAGATGTTTCCCAAGAGTACTGAGAAACACTCCTCCAGCCTCTCTTGAGGTAATAACTTCAAGCAGAAACTTCTATAGTTTTCAAATGTAATGCAAATGGATGATGGACTAATAAAAGTATCATGCTTGGCGAGGCCGGAAAGACTAGAAGGAAGAAAGCAAAGGTGAGTGGACAGGGTCAAAAAAAAAAAGCAAGAATATATTGGGAAGAGCTCTATTTTTTTTTACTAAAGACAAGCCTAGATGGCAAGCATTTGCCCATACAGTCCCTGGGAACTTAACCTGATGGCACATAACCAGCCAGAGCTTCATGAAAAAAATAAAATAGCCATCACCAGATAAAGCCTTGTATCAAAAGTGGTCATATTCCAGTCTTGCAAGATGACATACTTAAGTCAAAGTGTATTTACACTGCTGTCTCTCTTCGCACCTGATCAGAACTTGCCTGTCAAAATTCACCACAGCTTCAATACAGTATTTCCGTATATGTCAAATGTGTGAGGTAACGCTCCAGCAACTTCTCTACCATTGGATCTGTGATTAAAGAAATGGCTTTAAATCACCTGTTTAACTATCCATATATGACAATTTATCCTTCTGCCATTTATTTTGGAGAAAGTTTCTTCTAGTGCACACTGGTAACCTGGAGGTAGACTGGAGGCATCTCCTTACTGTTAAAACCTTACTTCTTACATAATATGTTGCTTTTCGCCTCCACTGAAGACCCCTGTGGAGTTCCATGTTTTGCTTTGGAAAAGTCAGTTATATGTGGATACCAGCTAGGTACCAGGTACCTTAAGCCAGGCAGCATGTGAATCACAATGGTTTATCATCTAGCAAGTTAACAGGTATAAAGATAGGTTAAAGATAGACCTGAGGCAAATGTCTAGTGAATTATATATAAAATAATGTACTATATAATATAATGTATACCAATTAAATTCTGAAAAGTGAAAAAATGTATCTGATTCTAAACTGGAAATAAAATGGAAAGGCAAGGCTTTCTTTTAATTGAAACTAACCAATAATTATATTCCCATCTCTAAAAAAGTGCCATATATATGATTAATATATAATGAAAGATTAGTGTATTATAAAAGATTAATAACAGTTAATATCTTACCACATTTTGCTAAGATTCTAGTATACAACATACCTAAGCATTTTCGCCCAGGTTGTTGCTAGATGCACTAATAGCAAACCATTATTGAAACATAACTTTTATCCAATAGAGAAACACGGCAGGAGATTACTGCAAAGTAAATTATGGCAAAGTATTTTCATACTTTCCATTGAGATACATGAAAACCATATTGATTACTAACAAACCAATTTTGGTGATTAATACATTAATATAGATTTCTAGCAATAAGCACCCTTCTTTTAAAACGTAATTACTGAAAGATTTTATGAGGCTTTTCTCCAATGTACCACAGTTACTATTAGTAATACTGCAATCTTCTATCATACAATAAAGAAAACATGTCTGAACTGCATTATGCCCTCTAGAATCTGAAGGTATAATTTCAGTATTAGTACATCTTTCTCAATTCTCTTCCATTGGAAAAATGTCATTGAACTTATTGTACTGTATCATTAATGTATCAATTAATAGTCTTCGAATGTACCAAGTCTCTGGAGCTGGTATAGAAACAGTTCTTGCTGAATGTCCTAATGCATCTTATTATTGAGTCCTCTGCAAATACAACTTCATGTATGAGCTCAGGATGTGCTTTGCTGCTGGAAAGTCACAGGCTCTGTGGGAAGCTTTTTATCTTCTCAGCAGTTAGTTTCCTGAGAACATCAGTGCAGCTACTGTAGTTACCTGTAGATTACTTGTATTTTCTCACATCTGTGTCCAGCAATCTAAACCATGATGATAAAGGGTCATTAGGTTTTGAGTGAGGAAGGGGACGGACGGGACAATTTGCTCTGATAAGCTCCTTGTTGTGAGCTCCAGTTTAGAATGTGAAATGCTAGGTAGGTATGCTATAACCTGGAACAAGGACTAGCATTTTCCTAACAGCAATTAAACTTACTCCATTTAATCATTTCTAAGCACTAGGACACAGGTTAGAATAGATATTTTTATTTTGCAATTAAATACTAAAGGAGTCTGTCATGAGACAAGGACATCAGTGGTCTATTAGTCACAAAAGAATTCAGGTACAATTACTAAGATAACTGCTGTTTGGAGCACAGCAAAGCAATTTCCCACAGTGGGACTTACAGTTCAATTTACCAGTTGGGCAAATATTTTGTGCTCTATAGTGGTCTAGAGAGTTAACAGTTAAAGGTAATATTTGAGCTGTGTTATACATTGTCCATAGGGTCGCGATGGGTCGGACACGACTTCGCAACTAACAACAACAACAATACTTGGGGGAGAAAACTTACTTCAATCCAAATAGATTATTTAGATCCCTATCACTACCATAGGTTCCATCCCACGCCAAAGAAATGTACTCTTAATAAAATGAGTATTGATTCTAATTTGAGATTAACACAAATGCTTGTTGTTGTGTGTATGTCAAACTACTTTTCTATCTCATATCCCACAACAACACGTAACATTTGAAGTTGGTTTTTGGTTACCTGCAAAATTATTTTGCAAGAAACAAGTGTATGTTGAGTAAAAAAATATTTTCTATAAAAAATAAAAATCTAGATGCAATATAAGCATATTTATTTGGATCTGTTTATATAGCAGTAAGAGCACTGATCTGGAAAAAAAACAAAAATTGACTCTGAACTACAGTATTTATTTATATCCTGCTTTTACAAATAACTCAAGGCAGTGAACACATTCAACACACTTTCCTTCTCCCATTTTCCCCATAACAACAACCCAGTGAAGTGAGTTGGACTAAGAGAGAACAAGTGGCTCAAAGTCACTTATGAAGTATGTAGTATGCATGTAGTATTTTAAAACTAATTATACACTTCCTGTTGCTGAGATCTTTTGAAGGATGTCTGTGTTATTCCCATTATAATAAAGCATTTTACACAATCACTTTAAAGCTGGAGAATGACACCAACAAAAGGGAGAAACTAAAAAAATCCTAATCCTGCTTGGCAGCTCTTATTCATCTTAAAATTTGATACAAATGGTAGGAGACCCAACGGTGTAAACCAGGGGTCCCCAACCCCCACTCCGTGGACTGGTGCTGGGCTGTGGTATGCCAGTAACCAGTCTGCACAAAGCAAAGCCCCATCCGCTAGATGCAGGCAGCACACAAAACCACTCCCCCTCCAGCCCGTGGAAAAACCTCTCTCCACGGAACCGGTCCCTGGTCCCCAAAAGGTTGGGGATCTCTGGTGTAAACTTTTGCTTGAGTGTTGTTTGACCGTGAGTACAAACTTCCAACATTTAAGCCTTCTTCGGATACTACATGTTTTACTGGGCAAAAGTAAGACTGATACATAGTTAAGCCGTCTTTTTTTTCTGAACGATGCAACTACTTCAGAAAACTTTGGGCAGAATCAAACTAGTTTCCCTAAAGTAGCAAAAGGCTTCTATCAGCCTCATAGGTAAAAATGAAACATTTCTACTCACTGATATTTCCTGTGTAATGAAAATGTGTTGAGAATGTCCCAAAAGCTGGAATTGCCATTGATTTGGAATCAGGGACAGGGAGAAGAGAGGCTTTCCTATTGTGGCATTCACCCTTTGGAATAGCATTCCCTCCCCCGCCCCCCGGAGATCTGATTAGCTCCAACTCTATTAGCCTTTCCGCAGGCCTGAAAGGCTTCATCTGTCAAAGGAGTTGGGGATGTGGCTGCATGGCAGAGGCCACCCAATGGTTATTTCAATTTTATTTTAGTGATTTTAGTCTCAGGGATGACTCACACCCTGGACGTATCTCTTTACTCTCCTACCATCCGGTAGGAGATATAGGAATATAGCCAGCCGTACCAGCAGGCTGAAAAATAGCTTTTATCCGTGGGCTGTTAGGCTTTTGAATGGGACATAATCTTATGCAATTGACTTGGGAGGCCGGTGTGTGGTGTAGTTGGTTCACATAGTGTGGTGGGATGGAGGGTTTGTTGTCACTGTGTGTTGGGGGGAGAGAGCACAGGGGGAGGCTCAGCTAATCTCAATGTACACATGTTGTACTTTGACAATAAAGGTTTATTATTACTATTACTATTATTATTACTATTACTATTACTATTACTATTATTATTATTATTATTATTATTATTATTATTATTATTATTATTATTATTTTACCTTGACCGCAAGGTTGTATGTGTTTTATTATTTTTATTGTTCTATTTTTATGCTGTTTCTAATTATTGCTGGCCACTCAAGGTCATGAGTTTAAGGTGGGCAATCATATAAATTGAAGAAGTAAGTAATTTAGTAAGTAACCTAGTACAGTATACCAGCAAGTAAGCAAACAAACAAACAAACAAACATACAAATAGGATACAGAAAGGGGTTTATAGCTAGATATTATTGATCGATCAACGGAGTAATAATGCTGCCTGTCAAGCACCACTCCATTATGTTAACAGATTGAAATTAGTTGAATCCTATCAAAGCCGCTATGTAAATAGTGCTTTTCCAAATGTCAATGGGTATATTGAAGATTAATTTATTAATATTATTTTGTAGGAATTGTTAAAATCTTTAGATAACTGGACCTAAAGGACATGAAACTTAAGAGCTTATTTCCTTTGCTATTTTTATTGTTTTTTTGCTTCGTTTTCTTCAGTTTTGTGGGAGAACCTAGCCTCACTGTTAAATTCAATTTTGGATAAATTACATCTTTCAAATAACTCAAATCTTTAGGGTTTCCCCCCCCCCAACAGAAACAGTTATTTATATAATATTAGTTTAACAGCATGAAGGCATTTAGTTCAGTTCTTCTATAAAGATTTTTGAGATTTCCATTATACATTTCACTCTTACTGTTATTATTCTACAAATCTTTACTGGAGGCAAAATTTAATAAATAAAACTCAAATTAACATTAATACAGAATAATGTGTTTAGATAAAAATCCACAAAAATATTCACATGTTAAGAAATGATAAACTGAAGTCATGTTAGAAGACCAGAATGTGTCAAGAAGTTTGACGATTACGGCTACAGCAGGAAACCATAGCACTGCAGAATTTCTTATGGATTTCTCCGGTTACTTTTTATAAATGCTGTCTTAGATGACAGCTTAATGTGTACCACATGCAATATTTATTCTTCTTCAGTGTCAGACTGTCTAGCCATCCAAAGGAATACAAAGAATGTCACTTATTAGGATAAAAGCACAAGGAAAGTAATCAAGGACATATGTAACATCAGCCAATCATGTCCTATTTTAACATTCTATTCCATTCATAACAGTTCAACAATTATTTGCTTACTAATAACTTGCCTTCAAAGCCTGTTTGTGTTCCCCATAATGGTGGTTTGCATTTATTTTGCTCTTTAGAATTGGACACTTGCTGTGCCATGCATGTTTGTCAAAACTTTGTATCATGTCAGAAAAAGCTTAGCATATCAAATCATTTTGATCTGCTGTAAACCATGAATAGAACAAGCTAGTTACTTTCTGTATTATCAGAGCAAAGAAATAGCTGATTATCAAAATCACTCCCAAATATTGTACATACAACATATTGCTTTTAAAAAGGAGAAAGAACTCAAGACATAGGGAAGGCAAAATGAAGCAAGATTTAGGTAATTAAAAATGGTCTTAATAAATATATATACCACCATTGCTGTTTGAATTATTTACATATTTGTATTTAATAACAGAATTCAGAAAATATACTTATTCACATTAATTCCGGCACTCAATTTGTTAAACAGCTATATGTTATAAAAAATCCAAAACTGAGGAAGCCAAAAGATAGAGATATAAAGGAAACTAAAGACAAACATTTCTCATAGCATTTTTTTATTAAGAAGTCAAAAGTATAATTGAAGCAATACCATTGTATTCTGTGTGCACATATATAGAGGGGGAAAAATATTTTGTCCCCTGCTGATGTCATACGTTAGCCCACTGATAAAGAAATGATCAGTCTATAATTTTAATGGAAGGTTTATTTTAACAGTGAGAGACAGAATAACCACAAAAAATCCAGAAAAATGCATTTCAAAAAAGTTATAGATTTGCATTTAATGAGTGAAATAAGTATTTGACCCCTTATCAATCAACAAGATTTCTGGCTCCCAGGTGTCTTTTATACAGGTAACGAGCTGAGATTAGGAGCACTCTCTTACAGGGAGGCTCCTAATCTCAGCTTGTTACTTGCATAAAAGACACTTGTCCACAGAAGCAATCAATCAATCAGATTCCAAACTCTCCACCATGGCCAAGACCAAAGAGCTGTCCAAGGATGTCAGGGACAAGATTGTAGACCTACACAAGGCTGGAATGGGCTACAAGACTTACACTAAGCAGCTTGGTGAGAAGGGGACAACAGTTGGTTTGATTATTCGCAAATGGAAGAAACACAAAATAACTGTCAATCTCCCTCGGTCTAGAGCTCCATGCAAGATCTCACCTCATGGAGTTTCAATGATCATGAGAATGGTGAGGAATCAGCCCAGAACTACACGGGAGGATCTTGTCAGTGAGCTCAAGTCAGCTGGGACCATAGTCACCAAGAAAACAATTGGTAACATACTACGCCGTGAAGGACTGAAATCCTGCAGCACCTGCAAGGTCTCCCTGCTCAAGAAAGCACACATACAGGCCCATTTGCCAATGAACATCTGAATGATTCAGAGGAGAATTAGGTGAAAGTGTTGTGGTCAGATGAGACCAAAATCTAGCTCTCTGGCATCAACTCCACTCACTGTGTTTGGAAGAGGAGGAGTGCTGCCTATGACCCCAAGAACACCATCTCTACCATCAAACATGGAGATGGAAACATTATGTTTTGGAGGTGTTTTTCTGCTAAGGGGACAGAACAACTTCACCACACCAAAGAGACAATGGAAAGGGCCATATAACGTCAAATCTTGGGTGAGAACCTCCTTCCCTCAGCCAGGGCATTGAAAATGGCTCATGGATGGGTATTCCAGCATGGCAATGAACCAAAACACACACCAAGGCAACAAAGGAATGGCTTAAGAAGAAGCACATTAAGTTCCTGGAGTAGCCTAGCTCAGAGGTCTCCAACCTATGGTCCGCGGCCTAGTACTGTGCCCCAGGCTGTTGGCCACTGGGCCCCAGGAATAGCTGGCACCACTGCGTGGGCACTAGCAGCCCCATTTGCAGATGCGCAGGGATGCTAGCACCGCTGCCAGTGTCACAGGGGCACTGGCAGCCAGTTTATGCGTGCACATGAGTCAGCACATGCACCATGGGGGCACATGGCCCATCTGTGCATGTGCACACATGTGCACATTTCCCTGCTTCTCCCGTTCCTTTCCTTCCCTTCCAGGCTGCCAAGCCAGAAAGGTCGGGGAACTCTGGCTTAGCCAGTCTCCAGACCTTAATCCCATAGAAAATTGTGGAGGGAGCTGAAGATTCAAGCTGCCAAATGTCAGCCTCAAAAGTTTAATGACTTGAAGAGGATCTGCAAAAAGGAGTGGGACAAAATCCCTCCTGAGATGTGTGCAAACTTGGTGGCCAACGTCTGACCTCTGTGATTGCCAACAAGGGTTTTGCCACCATGTACTAAGTCATGTTTTGAGAAGGGATCAAATACTTATGTCAACGCTGCTAACATCGGATGTTCTTGCTTTGACAACATATGGAAATGTAGCCATCTTTTTCCTTTCGCTTTTAGAGTTTGATGATGCTGGGAGGGGGGGATGTGAATGTGAATCCAGCTAGAAATAACAACACTAAACTTAGCATAAGAATCATGGTTGTTGAGCCAGAGCTGATAAAGAATTGGCGGGCTGGAGAGCTGGAGAGGAAGCCCGCGCTTCAAGCTAATTGGGGAATGTGATTTATGACCGTTAATTGGAGGAGGGAATTGTGCTTTGATACTATGTGCCCAGGGGAGGGGAATTCAGTTTGTGGCTTCTATTATGTAGTGCTGATATTATGCTACTTGAATAAAACATCCTTTAAGGTAAACAATGCCTAGAAGTTCTTTTGAAAAGTTTCATCTGTCGGAACCATGACAACTTATTTCACTCATTAAAATGCAAATCAATTTATAACTTTTTTGAAATGCATTTTTCCAGATTTTTTTTGTTGTTATTCTGTCTCTCACTGTTAAAATAAACCTATTATTAAAATTATAGACTGATCATTTCTTTGTCAGTGGGTAAATGTACAAAATCAGCAGGGAATCAAATAATTTTTTCCCTCACTGTACATACATACATACCACCTTAACTGGTAAATTAACTCCTAGTCATATTAACCGGAACTACTATATTGTTTCTGTACAGAATTCAAACTGTATGCAATCATTTGATATTAAGTATATTTATGAAATCTCTACAAGTAGTCCTTGCAAATACAACCATTGTAGTGCCCCTCCAGTAAGGCGATCCCAACGTGGGCGCTTAGCAACTGGCTTGCATTTATGAAAGTTGCAGTGCCCGGGATTACATGATCACCATATGCAATTGTTCCAGGGAGTCAATGGGGGAAATTAGATTTGCTTAATGACTATATGTGATTTGCTTCATGACCATGGAAAAAAGATTGCAAAATCAGGCATGACTCACTTAATATTCATATCACTTTTGGCAATGGAAATTCTGGTCCCCGTTAGAATTGTAAGTTGTAAAAGTCACAAGGCAGAGGTCACCTATGTAACTGACCTGATTTTACAACTTTTTTTGTGGTTGTTAAACAAACACCACTGTCATAAAGCAACCACTGGAGTCATTAAGCAAACAGAAACAAATAGTTCACTATCGGCCAGCTCTGCCGAAGACCAAAAGTAAATGTTTTCCACAAAAACATCATAAAACTTAATCCTGTGAATGCAGGACACTGCAAATGGCCATGTCAGGCAGTTGCCAATGGCCCAAAATGCAGTCAAGTGATTTTTTTTTTTGGGGGGGGGGAGGAAAACAGACGAATTTCAGAACCAGATCATAAGAGCCACCCCACCTCGGAAGGCCCACTGTAACTTCCATCTGGTCACTAAGTAACCAGTCATAAGTTGAGGACTACCTGTATACAGTGATGCAGTATTACATACATACGCATATACATATATATCTTCCTTTGTTCCATAGGTCATTCTGATGCATAGGTAATCCCTGACTTACAACTATCCGTTTAGTGACCATTTGAACTTACAACAGCACTGTAAAAAGTGATTTATGGCCATGGTCACATGATCAAAATTCGGAGACTTGGCACAGGCATGTATTTATGTCAGTTGTAGTGTCCCAGGGTCATGAAATCACTTTTTGTGACCTTCTGACAAGCAAAGTCAATGGAAAAGCCAGATTCACTTAACAACTGTGTAACTAACTGAAAAACTACAGGAATTCACTTAACAGCCGGGACAAGAAAGGTCATAAAATGGGGCAAAACTCACTTAACAACTGTTTCGCCTAGCAACAGAAATGTTGGGCTCAATTGTCGCCATAAGTAGAGGACTATCTGTAGAAAGCTCAAAGAACTTTATTATTTTTTACCAATTAGAACACTGTTCTTGATTAAACCAGCCAGTTCCTTCCTGATTATTCAGGAAAGTATCAAAAGAAACCACACAAACAACCCATATTATATCCAGCCAAACAGATGTTACTTATATCCATTTAAGCTTGGCAATTTAAAGCAGATCCAAAGAAGAAAGTTTATACTTCTGTGTTCAAGCTCCAGAATTTTACCAACCTCTGGGAGAAAGAAGTCACAGAGACCCACGAGACCTTTTTGAGTCTAGAGTATGTACCCAAAGAGGTCTTAAATTAATGGCTATGGTATAACAATATAGAAGAGACCCTGAAGAGAAAAAAAACCATTGGATATGCTGGAGCCTTGACTGGGGTTCCTTAAAAACTTTCCAATCCTCAATAAAAGGTCAAACTATTGTTTTGGCTTAATATTATATTACACATTGCAAAGCTCAATTCTACTGCAAATATTTTTTTTTAAAAAAACAGACTTGTCCCCAAAATATCCTTTTTCTCAATTAGAATTGTTTTCCCAGTTATGAACAAGGAGATAAAGAACATGTATGAATTTGCACTGGCACACCAAACACTGAATGCCAAATTACAGTGTAAATTCCACATGTATTTAGGAAAAATAAATGCACTTGGTAAAGATGAGCATCACTAGATGACGCCCACTGACATGATACAAATACTGAAGCCAGAAGTACTCCTTTCCCACAATGAAAGTCCCTACTTTTATTACTTTATTATTTTACAATCTCAGTAGTTCCTATGACAGAAAGGCACAATCCATTTTCAATATAAAAATGCACCAAACACTGCCATTTTAAACTTACATATGCTTAAATATGCTTTAACTAAAGAATACTGGTCATATATTGGAGTATATTTGATTGCATTTTAATTACTGTTCTTAGATACCTAACAAGTTTGTACTTATGTGTTGGTTTTTTTTACAGTAGTAATGCCAGGAAATAATAATAAAATAATAAGAAGTAAGTATGAATATTGTTTGTAAAGCATTTTTTCTGAGGCAATTGTAATTTTGAATTACTGTTAAATAAACAGTGGTTAAGGACTAGCTATAATACAGAAAGCTCTGGACTTATGAGCAAAATTAGTATATTATGTCTCTCAGAAGAATGCGTGGAACCAGAAATTTTGGTTGGTATTTATTTCCATTTTTAAACAATTAAAATTAGTCAGATTTTATTTAAGCAGTCAGCATCTCATTATCCATTATTGATCCAAAGATTTTAATGGAAAATCATTGTCATTATAATCCATATCTTCTCAAGACTCATCAATGAGTCTCTCCCCCTCCCCCAATATTCCCCTCCTTATAAATATAGTATTTATTATTTAGGATATTTCTACCCAATTTTCCCTTCCCCAAAGTTAAAATTTCTCAAAGTAGCATGGATAAATAGAGAAAAAGTAAATATAATTTGCAATATTTTTTTACGTTTTAGATGTATATCCCTTCTTTCACACAGGAACCTTACAGCAGCAAAATTTCTCTTTTTTAAAAAAAATCAATAATCAATAATAATAATATTATAAAATTAAACCGAACATCTTCTTTTACTAAAAGAAGGATTACTTAGGCTCTTGGTGCACAGTGTCCTATACAGGCCCTCCCACCCAAAAGCCTTCTTGTATGTTGTCGCTAATTCTTCCTCTGAAGCCAAGAGGACATATTGATGTTACATAGGTTGTCCTTGTATTATGACCACAATTGAGACTAGAATTTTGGTTGCCAAGCAAGGCATCTGTTAAGTGAGACACACCCAATTTTACAACCATTCTGATCACATGATTGACGGTTGTAAGTATGAGGAACAGTTGCAAGTCCTTTTTGGAGCGCCATTGTAACTTTGAACAGTCACTAAACAAATGGTTGTAAGTCAAGGACTACCTGTAGAACAGGCAGGTTCACAAGCAAAAAGACAGTTTTCAAGTTGCTGGGGCCTAAGCTGCTTCGGGCATCACTTTGCATTACACTAAGAAACAAAATGGCAGCCAGTGCAGCTGATGCAATAACAACATTACAAGACCTTAGAATTTTCCCCATCTTTAATTCTAGCAACAGCATTCTTCACTAATTTAAGTTTCCAAATACCTTTCAGAAGAACCTCAGGTTCAGCACACGCATGGTTTTTGCACCAGTCAAATCTGAAGAAAAGCTTTCCTGATTGCAATTTATGCTTGAGCATGTAATAACAATTTGTTTGTTTGTTTGTTTGTTTGTTTCCATGGCTGCATATTTTCCTATCTTAGGATAGGTCAGGACATAAAACTATACTGTTGCAAGTTACCCACTGGCCAGCAACAGAGTTCCTAATTCATGAATTTGATTCATTCAACCAGCAGTTAAGAGCCCTTCACCATCTTCCCCCAACCCCATTTTAGTCCAGTTTGGTTGGTCTCGCCTGAGTTCTTTCAGAAGCATCAGCAAAACTGGGTCCATGTCACATGGGAAGGATATGCAAAGGGCAAAGCAGGAGTTACCCAATGTATGTTCTGATTACTAGAACTGGACTAGCCTGTTTTTGGCAGAATCATTTTACTCTGCAAACATATTTCTTATTTGAAAGGTGCATGACAATAAAATGGATCTCTCTAGGGAGAAGAATCTGGAAGGCATTAAGTTCCCCTGTCTTCTTTTATGGAAGGATGGGTGATTTTAAAGAATCCTAAACAGCACCATGCAATACAGCCAGATGATGCCCCTTTCTCAATGTCATCTCAAGCTGTATTCAAACTTTCAGCTGAATTCAGTTGTTCACTCCAATATTCTGAAGACACAAGGTTGAAATTATTGTTCCCTCCAAACTAACGCAACAACTTTTTACCAGTTCATGTAAAGCAACAATCACAATTTTATGGGCCTACTGGCAGCGACTGTATTCTACGACTGAAAAAAAAATAAAACCTGATTAGGGGCAAAACAATCACAGAAGACATATCAATAAAAGTTTCTATAATGATTCCCTCTTCTCTGAGGATTAACTTGAAAATACTGAACAAAACTGAGGCAGGTCTCATCCATTAACTGAAAGTCTTTCCTGCGTAGACAAAAAAATTGTGCAGACAAAAATTTCTATGCATGGCAATAATCTCTTTAGACATTCACCAGAAATTCATAAAGTTTTAAAATATACAGAAATGGCCCACATACATTGACTCTGCTCCATGTCCTCTTGAAAGAGTACTTTATCTCTGGAACTTGATCGTGGATCATGAGGAGAATTCTACTTGCTTGCAAACAAATATAACCAAGATCTGTCACTGAAGAGATAAACCTTCTATTGCTGTATAGAGCTTAGCCATAACAGTTTAGGCTAATGCCTGAACAGAGAGAGAATATTTTAATGTATATTCAGCACACCCCATGTGGCACATCTGCTGCCTGATCCCATTGTTGAAGAAAGATTCAAGTCCCCCCACAGAGTATTTCTGTACACGCAAAGGGGAAGTCTGGCATCTTCTCTATCATCTCAGCTAGCAAAACAACATCTAAGACCAGTTTTGCATATTTTGCATACAGAGATCATTGACTGAATCAACCCATTTTTTTCAAACAGATCCCTAGTATCAGATCAAAAATCTTAAAAGTCAATACTTTCTTACTGGAAAAACTATTATTTAAATATCATGGTCATTATCAGTGGAAATATCTATTTGCCAAGTGCCTAATTACATTCTCTCTCTCTCTCTCTCTCTCTCTCTCTCTCTCTCTCTCTCTCTCTCTCTCTCTCTCTCTCTCTCTCTCTCTCTCTCTCTGCTGTTTTGAACTTATATGATCATATATGTCATCATTATACAGTAATTAATTCATAAACTATAATTGTCTAATATTCAGTAATACTTTCCTTAAAACAGTTCCTTTATATTAAATGAGAATAATGAATAAACCATTTGAAAATGAACCTTTAGAAATCTCCATCTATTATAACAGTATCCTGTTTTATAAAATTACCATAAATATGACAGTTATATAATGATTCCAAACGAAGGCTAGTATCCTGCATAGTTTGCCGGGCAGTAGTTTTAACAGCAGATTAAAAATAACTGCAGTACTAATTTTTAACCAGGTACTTAATGAAGAATTTTTTTCCTGTATTCTTTATGCAAGAATGCTTTTACTTGATTTAAAGAACAGCAATATTTAAAATGTTTCATCTGATTCTTCTCTACATTCTGATTAGTGCCATTTGATCATAAGTAAGCACAAGCAACGCAGCTGCTTCATCAGCTTCTCTTCAAAAATATAGTCTTAATCAGATATCAACTGAATGACTATTTTAATTTTATTAATACTAGCAGTAAGCATTCCAGATTTTATATCTTTCAAAAGGTCAGTATACCTCTTCAATTACCCTAAAGTACTATCATTCCCTGTTTTCTTCCCCCCCTAGCACTGAACAAGGATATCCTATCATTAAAATGTTACTGTGATGTTATCAGTAATTAAAATTTTCCTTTGTTTGAAAAGGATGATAAACTACAAATGCACATTCTAGTTTTTGAAGTTCTGCTTATGCCCAAGTATGTTTCAAGTATCTCCTTGATATTCCTGTAAATCCTTCTGAAAGATCTATGAAAATGTTTATTGCTCCATTCTCCACTCTTCTCTATACAGCACAAAACCAAGGAATCTTTGTTTGTTAGCCAAGCAACTAATACTTTTCCAACTGAGGTTAAGAACATGAAGCAAAAGTCACCAATTAAAGTGTTAAGACTAACAAAATATAGTCCAATTGCTTGCATTTCTTTGTACAACCAGAAATATTAAGAAATGACACCTCATAACATGCTTCAAAATAAAACATTTATTTTAATGCAAAAATCTACTGCATATAAAGAGGGCTTCAACAGCAACTCCTCTGCCAGGATGAAGGTAAAATGGCCATCATTCTGTCTTCAGGTGATGGCATTCCATATCTCACAATGTTTCGCACTCATAAATACATGAAAATACTTCCTCAATCATTTTTTACAAGCAGGGATGCACAGGGGGTTGTCAATGGCTAGCTTGAGGGAAAATAGGAACAGCAGGCGGCAGAAGCTGTACTGAAAATGGTTATGTGGTAAATTCTCTTCTGTAACATCACTCAACTATCCTACCCTTTGATCTTTCAGCTACAATTACATGAATATCCACAAAATCTGGACTAAAAGAACACTACAACCATCACTGGTACATGAACACAATACTATTTCTAATATTAGTTCATAATGTAAACATAATATTTACACATTTTTAAAAACAGTTTATGTGGTATATTTTCTAGTCAGTTTTCACCACAGTCAGTTTCATATCTACACAAAGCCATACAGTGTAAATGGTGTCAGAGAAATTACAGACTGGTGCCTCCTAAATATTAAGAAACTTAATGTCTAACTACTGATCTTTACTGTAAAATAATATCTACTGGAGATTTCCTGAATACAGGAGTGCTCATCCATTCAGCCTTACCCATTTTCAAATAAATGTTGATATATACTGCCATTGCAGCCCTCAAAATTTTTCCAAAAGTCCTAAATTTATATTTGTGTGAAACCGAAAAATGACTCTCGGAGCGGAGTATTTTGCAGCTCAGCAACAAAATGTTCAGAGTTTTCTGAAGATTGATTTAACTTTAAATAATCCATTAATAGAAAAACTTATTTGCATACTGAATCATTCACTGTAAAAGTTCACCTTTTTAAAGAATATAGGTGCATTATAACAATAGGAACAGAAGAGTTCTGAGCTGAAATAAATTTCACAGAATGTATCTTATAACTTATTGGAATTAACCATCTGACATTAATTATTGTTTTGGCTTCTAGCCTGTGAATGTTTATTTTTCAGTTTAAAGTCTTCTCGCTCTTTGATACCATATGGAAATGAAAATGTTTAATGGGAAATTGAAACCATGTGCATCTAAGTACTTAATGAAATACAGGGAGAGTATGTTTTAAAAGAATTCTGATACACTGTTCTGGATACTTTTACAAAACAAATACAACAACAGCTTAGTTTTTCTTATAACTTAGCGCACAATTGCATTTGTTAAAATAATTAAAAACAGTGCTTTAATTGATGTCTTATTTTAATGCAATAAATCAAGCATCTATTGCCCACAAAGTCTCATCTCAAACTTTTTTAGGACAAATTAAAGTACACTGCTTTCAGATATGAGAATTCTAATATATCATCATGTTCTGGACTGGATCTTGATCCCAAACACTGCTTCAAAGACAGCCATTGTCAGTATTATGAAAATTTGAATTGGACAATTACATGAAATATTTCAGTACTTAATAAGAATCAAGAAACAAAGCTGGATTTTGTAAAGTAGCTAATGATTCTATAACCGATATTAATAAAAAATGGCCAAAAATGATAAGAAAATTGATTTAGTAAATGTCTAGTAAAGTTTTCATTTCTACTGTATTCTGTTAAGTATCGTATATTTTCAAAAATAGCATTAAGTTATACAGTATGGAACAGAACACAATAATATCTATTTTAACCAATACTAAGGTCCCTTTGGAAATTATAATTAAACTTCAAAAAAACTCACCATTTGTTTTTCTTTCTAATGTAATCTTTTTCGGAGAGGTTAATCAAATAGGTCATTGGTTTAGAAGTTAAAAACAAATGTTTGTTGAGCACATCAATCTAAAAGATAGCAAACAAAAATTATGTAAAACATGCAACTCTGTAGTGTCCCCCCATATACATATATATGCAAGTGAAAAAAATAGTATACTTATGGTTTGTAGATGAAGATGATATTAATTTACTAGAATTAGAAGATTTAAATAGAATTATGGTGCACATGATATCTCTCTGCTTGGGTTTTAATGGGAAGATATGAGACTTGATAAAGTAATAGTTAAAAAACTTGCCTCTTTATCATTCCAATCATGATAGAAGCGGACTGGCTTTTTTTCATCTATTACCCAGCTTTTGATTTTGCACATTATGTCCTGGTGGAATTAAAAAGAAACAAAAGACATTTAAATAAGTTATATTCTGCTATTTGCAGGAATGTTATTTCTCATGGGAGAGGAATTTTTGTTGGCAAAATATAACCAATCTTCTGAAATTTTATATATATTTGAATGGCAGAGCACAGAATATTACTAAGCATAGAGTAGATATGTATGGGAAAAATACAAATTATACTCTTCCCTCCCTAGTGGAATAAAAAAAAAGTCTAAGTAAATTTAAAACTGCCTTTCAAAACTCCACACTGGCAAAATAATTAAGCATCCAAAACACACATATGAAAGATGGCAAAAAAATAACAACAACAAACACCCCTGGTAGCAAAAGAAATTGATCTGATTATAAAGATCCACCCATCAAGGTATTTGTTCCAATGTCCAAAGGGCATCATCTTATACATTTAATTTTTTGCCCACACCTTCTCATCTCCTGCAAAAAAGCAAATCCTGCCAAAACTTTCATTACACAATGGCAACAGCCTTGCACTGGTGACCTCCAACCACCTGCACTCACTTTCCAAGCATCTCTCCCTGCAGGAAATCTAAAGGCCTTTTAGTTAGCAAGCTAGTGTGCATTCAGAAGGAGTAACTGCAGGAAGAGCCCAATGTGCTTTGTTTCTCTGGCCTTTCCTCACAGAAAGATTAATCATCTGTGAAATGGAAACGGCAAACAGCAAGTGACACAAACTGAACCCTTCAAGCCTCTCCTCATCAGTTTTGTGGTTCCGCATCTGAAAGCTGCGTGTGGCAAGGTTTGCCTTACAGGCAGGTGTTAATAAAAGCCTCTTAGGTGTGAAAGGTCAAACTAAGCTCTTCGAGAAGTAGCACATTTTTATTTTTATTTTATTTTTGGTCAAACGTAATTTATGGCCAGGTTCTAAATGCTACAGTTCAGGAAAATGAACTTGAATGTGATATTCCATTAAATAATTTAACACCAACTTCTAGTTGCCAAATTTTAAGGCACACATCAATAAATAGGTCAGATACATATAAATATATGCCCTCGGTATTTAGTACACTAGTATCCCCAATCATGCAATTGCTTCAGGTGGAAAAACAAGACGAAAGCTCTTCTGAATCTCACTTCCTGATTTGTAACTCTCCAGGAACAGGACTTCCCACAGATTTTAACAAGAAAGGGGCAAGCTGAAAACTTTTAATGAAATATAACATGTTCTGCCTAAGAATAATCACTTTTACTCTCCTATAACTGATTTTCACTCATAAATGTTTTTAAAGTGGCTAATGTAACACCATTTCCTACAAGGAGAAGATCAAAGTGCTATATTACAAATGCATTATGATTAAAAAAGCACTGTGCAGCCTTGCTATTAAATGTTCTTTAAACCCTAAAAGGCTTCCCATAGATCTCACTTGGCACTGCATATACAACCTTTGACAAGTAATGTAGACCATTTTTATTCATTGCCTAAAATTGTAGGCAATTATGTGCGTCACACTGGCCACCTGCAAGTTCTGAATGCCTGCTCCAGTTGTCAGAGCTAAAAACTAATGTCGGAGGGGATTAATCTAAAGGGAGAGAGTCCTCTTTAATGGCTACAGCAGGTGAAATGGCCCAGCTGGTTACTATGATGAGTGGCCAGAACAGCTTATGTAGAGACATGCAACAAGATTACACATGTAAAAATAAAATAAGTAGCAAAACTTTGTTATCTTTGGCGCTTATTGATGCTTTATTTGATTAGTAAATAATTCACTTAAGTTTAAAATGTGCATTGTTTTACCCTTAGCCTTTTCTTATTAGAATAATTCCTCCGGTAACTAGTGGAGGAATTTTATACGGATTCAACTTTAAAATAGACACTTACATAAGCATAACAGCTGAGATTCTAAACTCAACAGGATAAACAGAAATCTCTCTTGTATGTACAATTTTTACTTGGATTTTTTTTCTGTACATACAAAAGGTTGTGAGAGTAACAATCCAGCCTTTCTTCCAAATTTGTTTAAGAAGAGCAAATGTGCTTTATACTTGGTCTACTTACACACTGTAAGAAATTATCAGAACCATATTTAAGAGTACATACATGTAACCTTACAATGATTGTGCATGCTATTTGAGTCTTATGTTTCAAGCATGAAAGAGATCAATTTCCTCATGTACATCCATTTATGCAATTAATGTCCAAATTACAGCTGTATAATCATCAACACTTATCACATGTGATACAACTCCACAATGCAGAAATGCAAGATTACCAAGATAATTTTTCATGAACAATTATTTATTTATCAGAAAGAAACCAATTTGGCAGATGTGGGTGACCCAGGCCTTCCTATTATAATCCAAGATTATAACAGATCAACCTTAGGGTATTTTAAAATAATGCTACCAAGACATTCCTATGCCTTTATAGCATATGTACACTTCCAATGTGATGTAAATGAAATTTTTAACACTTTGAAAATTCTGTTAATGCATTCTAAGAACTGACATAAGCATGTGATGGGACAATAGCCACATATCAGTTCATTTATCTCTTTTCCTTACTGAGACAGCTTATTTCTACTTAAGCAGCATGTTCATGAGTGTAGACCTGTAATATCCTCATCCAGTAAAGTTGGGGAAGGGAAAAATTAAACATTATCAGATTTATACATTTATGTGAAATATATCTAAATAACCCAGGCTTAAGCATACTGCTTGTATTTTAAGAACTGGATTTGTATTTCTTCATGTTTTTTTTAAAAAAATTACATCACTTTTTAAAAAAATCCATATGAACCTACTTAAAAATGCATCCATTTGAAAACAAAATCTACAAGTATGCCATATTAATTGCACCTGCTATGTAAACCTCTGATTCATTTCTTTTTCAAAAGTAATTCAACTGAAACAGCTGAATGGGATGGAAGAGAAATGGATGATGTGATTCAAATGTATTTTTTGTTTCAAGAAATTCAATTATATGTCTTGTATATATGTTGAACCTTCTCAATCTGGCCTATGATAGAGTCATCCACTACAGAATTAATTAAATTCATGAGACAACACAATTTTAAGACAGAGATATTCTAGTGTGCTGATTTTCCTATTATCAAAGTCTCTGTAGCATGCTAGCAACACCAAAGAAGAGTCAAGATAGGAAGTATGACTGCTTCCATTCAGGTGTCATCATTTACCATAACAAAGCCTTTATGGGGACCTGGACATCAAGAGCAACACAATTTCCCTCTTGATTTGCAGGTGTGTTTCATCAACTACAACAGGCAAAACTCTCTCAGTATTCCAGGAGAAGATTAGTAGAAAGAAAATGATGAAATATTTGTATTTATAAACACATGACCTGGTCTGCAAAATGATCCCTCACTGCAAACAGGATTCTAGAAAAAACCTCTTTTTCTAAGAAAAAGGTTTCAAGATGGAGTATGAATCATGCCATTTATGCTTCGCAAGCACAGAAAATGATGGGCTTTAGTGTACAGGTGGTCATTTACATTTTCCCAATGTCCTGACCTTTTAAGCACATGGACCAGGAGGGACAGAGTGGTTATCATTTAACAAGTTTTTTTTTTAAAAAAAAGTTATTGGTTGGGTAATTATAAATCTTGTTCAGTTCTGGAAAAAAAATGATATAAATAGTTTAGATTTTTTAATATATTGCCAGGTATAACTTCTTAAGAGCTTATTTAATTCAACATTGAGGTCATTAATGATTTTTGACACACAGCAACAAAATCATTTTACTTAGCTGGAATGCAAGGCAACAAAAAGTCATATTTGTCATGCCATGATTCAAAGATATTTAATCCAGGAATAAATTTACTATATCCTTACACCTTCAAGAAATTAATTTCATGAACATTAAGTAACTGTACAATAGCTCTCCATTCATTTCCTACCTTTTATTAAAAAATGTGCCAAGATGGACAACAATACAAATACAAAAAAGACAAATACAAAGCATCAGTAATTATTCATGTTTTTTTAAAAAAAACATTTTTACATTAATATTTTTTAAAAAATCCATCTGAACTTAAAAATGTATCCATTTGAAAAAAAAATCCACAAGTACGCCATATTAATTGCACCTGCTAGAAGTCAGGATAATGCCCAGGCTATATTCCATTCATTATAGCTTATTTAAGCCTCATATTAGAATGTAAATAGTACCAAGGCAACACATATACACCCTTCAGGAAAATAAACACAGTCTACAACAATTTGTTCTTCTAACTTTCATTTCTAGGTATTCTAAATACTCTCCATTACTGAACTGGGGTCCCTATGAAGAAGTAAGTAAGAAAAAGACACCTATGAGAAACAGAGCAATCAGATAAAATTTCCCCATGCCTAGAGACATAAACAGCATAAATATACTCTGTAGATCTCTGCGCGCAAAGGAAAAACCATATTGCTCTCAAATGTAAAGAAAAAGCATTTGTTCCTTTAGGGGAAATGGTATTTATTTTCACAAGAGAAAGAAGTACAGTCAAGTTGTTACATCCATGCCTGTCTTCCACTAATCCTTAAAACTCTATATTGTCAGAATCATCCATTTACTTAAATATAAAAAATTATTACCTATACAGATAGTCCTTGACTTATAACCACAATTGGGACCACTTACTTTTTTTGCCATGGTTGTTAAGTGAATCACATGGTCTTTAAGCAAATCCAGCTTTCCCCACTGATTTAATTTGCCTGATGCCAGCTGGAAAGGTCACAAAAAGCGATCTCATGTCCCTGGGATGCTGCAACCATTGTAAATACAAGCTGGTTGCCAAGTGCCTGAATTTTGATCATGTAACCATGGGGATGATGTGACAGTTGTAGGTGTAAGGACCGTTCATATCTTTTTCAGTGCCATCTTATTTGAATAGTTGCTAAATGAATCATTGTAAATGAAGGACTACAATACAGTAAACCATTGATGTAATGGACTAATCTACTAAATTGTAAATGGGATTTTACTCCTGTGGAAAATGTATAAGATAATATAACGTTAAATATAAAAGTCCATCTGGGTACACAAGCAAAATTGACTACATCATGTCAAGTAATAAAACCGTATTCTGCAATTGTACTGTCATCAATTGTTTTAACATTGGAAGTATGAGCTAAAGTGAAGATAGACTGTAGAAAAGACCATCTGAAAATGATAAAGATTTCACAAAAAACAAAAATAAAAAGTGATAAACTTTTAGAGAACAGTGATTTTGAGATTAATGTATCAAATCGCTTTGCTCTATTGCAAGATTTGGAAGAGATGAACATTATGGACCAAAATGAACAAACAGTCAAAAACATCCTTGAATCTGCTACATCTACAGCACCACCGGAAAAACATTTTGCAGTCAAAAATCTCTGATGAAACTATTGATTTAATGAAAAAACAACAATGAAGAAATACATCATTTTAATGCAAAGCTTGTGAAAAAGGCAATTGAAGAAAACAAAGGGATTAATAGAGCAAATGCAAGTTTATAAATACAAGAAAGGTTTTTTTGCACTAAAACATGAAGATGGCTCTGTGTGTAGAACAAGACAAGATATATTAGAAATAACTGGAAAATTCTATTCAAAGCTATACAAAGATCAAGATCACTCAAAAGTAACAACACCCATAAAAGAGGAAATGCCAGATATCCTCGTGGAGGAAGTATCAAGTCCCATAAAATCAATGAAAAATGGCAAAGCTTCAGGAAATGACCGTGTTATGGTTGAAATGCTGAAAGCTGATGGTCACAGTTTACACAAAATACTAGCAAAATTATACGCAAGATGCCTCAGAGAAGAAAAAATACCTGATGCATGGAAAAATGCTGATTTGATTCTTATACACAAGAAAGGGACCCAAGATGATTTAAAGAACTATCGCCCAATAAGTCTTCTTTCAGTCATGTACAAGGTTTTCACCAAGATAATAGCAAAAAAGAATATTGAAAACATTGAATGATGCACAGCCAAAGATGCAGGCAGGTTTCAGAAGTGGTTACAGCACAATGGATCACAACCAGGTTGTTCAGCAAGTCATTGAAAGGCACAATGAGTATACCATGCATCTGTGCATAGCTTTCATTGACTACGAAAAGACGTTTGGACTCAGTATTCCAGCAAGCAATAATTAAGGCATTGTTCAACCAAGCTGTAGACACTATTTACATAAACTTACTACAACCAATATATGAAAAAACAATGGCAACAATTTGCTTTAATGATCTTCAAGTAGAAATCAACATAGAATGAGGTGTATGTCAAGGTGATACAATATCACCTATCCTTTTCTCAGCCTGCCTTGAAGAAGTATTTTGCAAACTAGACTGCTCAAAAGATGGAATAAAAATCGCTATTTAAATCACTTAAGATTTGCAGCTGATGTTGTTCTCTTCTCACAAGACCCAGAAGAGCTACAAAGACACATACAAGAGTTGCACAAGGCAGGAGAACCATTTGTCTTAAAAAATAAACCCGAAAAAGAGCCAGTTTATGTTTAATAAATTTACAAAAGAAAGATTTTTTTTATATATCTGGAGAAGACCTAGACATAGTAGACCATTACATATACCTTGGCCAATGGATATAATAAAGGAAATTGAACAGTGTGTAAAATGTGGTTGGCAGGCATTCAGCAAGTGAAGCATAATTTTCAAGAACAACCTCTCCTTATGCCTGAAAAGTTTTCAATTAGTGTAGGCTACTTGCTCTATCATATGCCAGTGAAACATGGACACTAACCTCACAATAGGTACAAAAGCTACGAGTGGCGCAAAAAGCCATGGAAAGATACATGCTCGGCATCACAGGACAAGATAAACACCTCCACGTGGATTAGAGAACAAACTAAAGTATACGGTATCAAGAGAATAAAAGAATTGAAATGGAAATGGGCTGGTCATATAGCAAGAAGAACCAATGGCAGGTGGACCAAGGCAGTCATTGAATGGATTCCACTTGATAAAACGCATCCATGAAAGAGACCAAAAACAAAAAGGATCAACGACATCAGCAAGTACTGGAGGCTCAATTGGCAAAAAAATAGCTCAGGACCATATTGGTTGGAAACATGCAGAAGAGGCCTTCATCCTGCACTGGATAGACAATGGCTAAAATGATGATAATGATAATGTATGTAACATGCATGGAGATTTTTTTGGATTGATTTGCCAAAATCTGTTCATTGAGGGAAAGTCCAAGCTCAGATTTTATCTATCAGCCAATGTCTGCTGAATTGACTGAATTGGCTTTCTGTATTTCAATTTTTTCCTCCCATCGCCCAATTGCTTGAAAGGCTTTCTAGAAATTCTGCAATTCTAAATGTATCTCCCTCCAAACCTGCTCTATTATTTTTTTCCACGTTATTATAAAACAAACAAATATTCATTCGGGAAATTTTTATGGATTATTTTTTTAAGTCGTACATTGACGTAATGTTAACATTTGGCTAGAGAGCAATTTACTTGTTACACTACACTTAACAGTAATTTCTTCTGCTAATGTAGAAATAGTGTTTTCTCTCTCTGGAGTAATTCATTAAAAACTGAGATAAATTTTGGAAAGCTTGTTTTCTTTTTTAAACTCTAAATGAAGAGGAATATCCAAATTAAATGTAAATATATCACCCAGCTAATGATGTGTTTTGTGCTGACTTGACTGAAATTGCTTTTCTGTTAAATTATTGTTTATAAATAAGAAAGTTATTTCAAAAAATAATTCTGTTGAAAAACTAGCAAAAATAAGCAAGATTATTAACACTAATTTAAAAGCTGGAGATGTTTTAATATATCATTACATATAAATACCCTCCAAACAATTCAAAAAATTAGACTGGACAGAATTTGATTTGATTTAATTCAATGCAAAGGATTTCACAAATATGTATTTGCTTGCTATGTATGTATATATAGCTATGATGCTACATATACCATCAAAATGAAATTTACATTAACAAGTAGTGAAATATATTAATTCAAACTGTGTCAAAGAAAAATGCATTTTATAAACCTTTGATTCCAGAATCTTCCCACCTAATGAATAAATTAGGATTTCAGTGAATAAATTGTGTCTTCATGACCGGTGATTTAAATCTTTTTTTTTTTCAAATCAAATCCTGCTTGTTTCTTTATTTTAGCAGTCAGGGACAGTTAGTTGCAACCTACTGAAAATAAATCCTGAAGCTATTACAGGATTTAACATAGAAATCTGTGAAGCGACCTCTATTTCATGTTAAAACTAGGGCCATATGCTTATTCCATGTGGTTCAACATCAGCTATTCCTTCTTTTCAGTCTTCATTTTTGCTCTGATCTTTGTCTACTGTGAGTTTTGGAGAATGTGAACATTTGCATATTTTTAAGAACTTTTGAGTTTGTCTAACATAGATATTTTGTTTTTCTTGTTTTACATTAATAAGCTGCCTGATTTTTTAGGCCATGTACATGGGGTGGGGAAGAGGATAATTTTCATTTTATCCCCAATATTGAACGAAGTGAAATCCAGTATGGTGTAATGGTTTGTGTGCTGGACTATTACAGATGCAAGATCCCTGGTTCTAATCCCCCAGTAGATATAAAAGCTGCCTGCCTGACTTAGAAAGCGCTATTTTCTCCCAGACCTAGAGAAGGAAGTATAAAAAAACCATCTTTCTCCCAATCCAAATTGGACCTCCAGTGGATTGATATGTGTCAACATCAATAACAACAAGATAAATTAAACTCAAAGAATATTGCAGATTGAATGGCATTTGATCCACATCATTGTTATTCTGTAGTACTTGAATTAGTTTGACAGATTTTAAGAAGTTACACATTCTCTATTAAATTACAAATAATAAATCTTCACCACTGTAGTTATATTATCAAAAAAATACCTATTTATACAACCAAGTACATAAATACCTACAGCTAAAAAGAACATACTACTGCATTTTGATACATACTGGTGGAATTTGTTTAAGTTCAAAAGAAACTAGTCCCTTTTTTCCAGGGCAGTAAAACCCAATGATAATCTGACAATCATTAATGTGGCAATCCTGTTTTCAAAACAAACAAACAAACAAACAAACAAACCAATCGTACACTCCAAAATATAAACCTTTGAAATAGAACATTTTCTTACTTACATATTCAGGTTTTAATTTCTTGTCACCTCCTCGTACAGCCACTTTTTCTAATTTGTCTATAATGGGCATGATCATTTCCTCATCTTTTAGTCTAAGTTCTTCATGTATTATTTCAATGTCACGAACCGGCTCCACGCTTCCTTCAATGTGCGTGATATCATCATCATCAAACGATCCTTTGTGGAAGCAAAAGTGGGTTGTTAAAAGCAATATTCTTAGCTAGCAAAAACGCACTCAAAGTACCCTAAAATGTCACAAACACAGTAGACACAAATAGTCGCACAAAACAAACCCAGGACAGGGGTAAAAATTAAGACCCAGCACAATCCAGTAGTCATGGCTGCGAGGGCAGAACACAATAATATTTTAAATTTTCCAGGGTTCTTTTTTTTATTTTTTTGAGTCCGAATCAACATCATCTCATAATGTCTTAGAGCTGGTTGAGAAAAAAAATGTTTTTATATCTCATTTGATAAACACAGAGGCTTAGAATAAAGTAAACACTGAAAGTGTTGTCAGGAAGTTCCGTCAAAGAATGGTGAAGTTCTCTAGTATAGTAATGGGTTTCCAAGGGAAACAGAATTTACGAAAAGAAAGGGGGGGGCAAGGGCCTTAAATCATCTGGCAGACCTCTTCTCTGCTTCCAACTACTTTATCACTATGGTTCTGACGGTGATTAGATAATGAACCACTCAGACACACAATTTACACAGCAGCTAATTTCATCGGTCTGATTTGAGGGTATGGTTTTTAGGGGGCCATCAAAGAAGCAGATGAAGGTGCATTTGTCATATATGAGTGACAACCATTCACGCTATCTCAACAAAATGGTGCTGGCCCTTATTAGAAACACATGCTATTATCACATATTTAAAGTGCAGCTGAAGCCATAATTTCAAATTGCCAACTGGAAACATAAGGGTAAAACAACCAGATATTACTGAAGCATGTGTACTGACTTTATGCCCTTCTGAAGACATAATGTGGCAACATAATTCAACTGGGATACTCTTGAGTTATCAATAAAGAATCGCATGAAAACAAAAATTAAACATTTATTAATAGCAAACTATAATTTAAATTGTAGGCTTATTCATGAATAATTCATGATGAAATTTTTTGACACCATGTAATAGCAGAATCAACCCACTAACTTCAGGCACAATGCTTTAAACACAGTTTAGCATGGTTACAACACTTTTAGTGTTGCCAATTATAATAACCTCCTGATTAAAAAAAAATCTTATGACCCAATTCTTTTTTCTAATTGAATTTGGATAGTGAAATTTAACGCTGTACTCTGAAACACCTAGGCTACATGAAAAACAAAACCTCCCGTGTATTTCTGAAAAGATGTCAGCCACACATCAGACCAATTCATGTCACCTTCTCCTTCCTTGTGTGAGGAATATCACTGTGTCTTCATTTTGAAAACTGTGCATGTTAAAACTAATCTTTTCCCTTCTAATTATACAACTGAAAAATACAGGCAGCAGCTTGTCATCTGGTATTTTTTTCCCCCCAAAAAACATTGTGAGGTACAATTTTTTCCTGACATTGCTCAGCTCAGTTCAAGTGGCCACATATGCCTTCGCGGGTCAATACTAATCCTTTGAAGTGTTTATTTTTTTTTTAAAAAAAAAAGAAAAATGAAAACATGTGAAGATCTTTTAATGCTTACAACCAGCACTGGTTAATCAGACCAATTTATTCTGCAATAACAGCATTTTCAAAATATCTAAAAAGAAACTCATCAGGTAAAATAATATGAGATGATGATGATGGTGGTGGTGATTTGCATTCCCCACCTTGATCCTACTTTACAGGTGGGTGTTTGGAACCACTCAAATGGTACCGCCCCAGACGCTTAATGGATCCCCAGAGGTTCCAGGCGGCGCTGGGGTCCCCACCTGCCTCCCTTGCTCACAGCTCGGCCGAGGCCTTAGTGGAAGCCTGGGAAAGGACGGCCACTGAGGCCCTTGACCGAGTTGTACCCCTGCGGCCCCTGACCCGGTGCAGATCCCGTCGAGCTCCATGGTTCTCTGCGGAGCTCCGGGAGATGAAGCGTCGGAGACGGGGCCTAGAGAGCGGTTGGAGGTCCAGCCGATCCGAACCCGACCGATTGCGACTAAGAGCCTATATTAGGTCTTATCTCGCTGCAATTAGGGAGGCGAGGTCCAACCACTTCGCCACCCTTATTGCGTCCGCAGATAATCGCCCGGCTGCCCTGTTTAGGGTGACTCGCTCCCTCCTAAATCAGGAGGTGAGGGAGGATCCCTTGCAGGGACGTGCCGAGGAGTTTAACCAACATCTGTCGGACAAAATCGCTCGGATTCGGACCGGTCTGGACTCTGACTGGGCAGAGTCTTGACGATCAGGACACGGGTGGTCTTGTCGATATCACCTGGGAGGAGTTTGATTCTGTGACTCCGGAGGAAGTGGACAGGATCATGGGGAGGCTGAGCACCACCACATGTTTACTGGACCCGTGCCCTTCCTGGCTGGTTTATGCAGCCCGGGAGAGGACACGCAGCTGGTTCCAGGCAGTTATATCGGCTTCTTTGAGTGAGGGTATCTTCCCCGCCGTCTTGAAGGAGGCGGTGGTGAGGCCTCTCCTCAAGAAGCCTGCCCTGGACCCGGCTGTATTGAACAACTTTCGTCCTGTCTCCAACCTTCGCTTTCTTGCGAAGGTTGTTGAGAGTGTGGTGGCGCATCAGCTCCCTCTGGTCCTGGATGAAGCGGATTATCTAGACCCGTACCAATCGGGTTTCAGGCCCGGGCACAGCACGGAGACGGCATTGGTCGCGCTGGTGAATGATCTCTGGAGGGCTCGGGACAGGGGTCATTCCTCTGTCCTAGTCCTATTAGACCTCTCGGCGGCTTTCGATACCATCGACCATGGTATCTTGCTGCGGCGTCTCAGGGGATTGGGAGTGGGAGGCACAGTTTTACAGTGGTTCTCCTCCTATCTCTTGGGACGTTCGCAGTCGGTGTTGGCAGGGGGGCAGAGGTCGACCGCGAGGTCTCTCATTTGTGGAGTTCCTCAGGGGTCGGTCCTCTCGCCTCTCCTGTTCAACATCTACATGAAGCCGCTGGGTGAGATCATTCGTGGCTTTGGAGTTGGGTATCATCAGTATGCTGATGATACCCAACTTTTCTTTTCGACCCCAAACCACCCCAGTGATGCCCTCAACGTGATGTCCCGTTGCCTGGAGGCGGTTCGGGTCTGGATGGGGAGGAACAGACTCCAACTCAACCCCGACAAGACTGAGTGGCTTTGCATACCTTCATCCCGGGTTTATTCGGACATTCCACCTCTGGCTATGGGGGGTGAACTATTACCCCCCGTAGATAGGGCTCGCAACTTGGGGGTCCTCCTAGATTCACGGCTCACCTTGGAAGACCATATAGGAGCTGTGACTAGGGGGGCCTTCGCACAGGTTCGCCTGGTGCGTCAGTTGCGGCCCTATCTTAGCCGGGATGATCTATGCACGGTCACTCATGCGCTCGTGTCCTCTCGTCTGGACTACTGCAACGCTCTCTACATGGGGCTGCCCTTGAGGACCACCCGGAAGCTCCAACTGGTACAGAATGCAGCCGCGAGAGTGGTGTTGGGAGTCTCCCGATACTCCCACGTTACACCTCTGCTCCGTGAGCTGCATTGGTTGCCAGTTGTCTTCCGGGTGAGATTCAAGGTACTGGTAACGGTGTTCAAAGCACTCCATGGCATGGGGCCGGAGTACCTCAGGGAACATCTGCTGCCGGCATCAAGCTCCCTGCGCCCTGTGCGTTCCCACAGAGAGGGCCTCCTCAGGGTGCCACCAATCAGAGAATGTCGATTGGTGGCCCCCAGGGGGAGATCCTTCTCTGTGGGCGCTCCGGAGCTGTGGAATCAGCTACCGGTAGAGCTCCGGATGGCGCCCGATCTTCGCTCCTTTCGTCGCGATCTTAAGACATTTCTGTTTGTACAAGCTGGCCTAGCCTGATGGGGATTGCTGGGGTTGTTTTATCTTTGGTCTTTTAATTTTTCTTGGGGTTTTTAGCACTGTATTTCCATTGTTTTTAACTAGGGCAATTGTTTAATCTTTTTTAATGTTTGTATTTGCTATTTTATTCTGCCCTGTGAACCGCCCTGAGTCCTCAGGGAGAAGGGCGGTATATAAATGTTATTAAATTAAATTAAATTAAATTTCCTTCCTTCCCAAGCTCTAGCTTGTATTTTCGTTACCCCTTGACCATAATAGTAAAAGGAAGTATTTAGGTGTTTTCTTGTCACTTTACCATCTCATTTATTCGTCCTATGACTGATATTTTTTTGTCCCTGTGCTTTCATCTCTTAAATATTTGAGAATTTTTTTAGACACATGTTTTATTCCAACTTTGTATGGATTTACATTTAACATTTTAATCATGCAAAGAACTGTTGGGATCTTGCCAAAATTGAGGAAGTGCTTTTACTTTACAGTCCGGTTTTTAGCGGGGCTTATCCTAATGGAAGTAAGGTCAGAACTTTAAAAGAATTCCAAAGAAAAATAAAGAGCTGCCAAAAATTAAGCAAAGACACTTGACTGATTACAGGAAATTAATTAATGCATTTAATTTATTAAATTAACAAAGTTGCTCTTTGATATTTATTTAATCTTAATTTAGGAAGATTAGTTACATAACTTGTCTTTTAGAAGTAAAATTTAACTACAGAATTTAGTAGATTCCACTTGATCAAATTGTTTGAAATATGTTTTATAAACATAACTATAATTATAATTTATCCCCTAGATTAGAAAAGGCTTTTCTTTCTTAAATTCAATTAAAATCTGCTTTTTTTCTAATCCAAACCGTTACTTCACATCCTCTCTCACTCTGAACTAATAAAGAAAAACTTTAGACCATCTTTTATGTAATAACTTTTAAGATACTTATATTGTCATTCCTCTTCTTTCCCATCCCTTTTCTCTTTTCAGGTATAAACATTCCCAAATCTTTCAAGCTCTTTTTGTAAGCCAATTTCTAGTGTCAATTCCTTTTCTTCACAAAACCTATTCCAGGTTGTGTGAAAGCTCCTTAGGCAAACACAGTGTCAAAATACACATTCAACTTACTTAGCTACAAACTGGTAGTAACTGTTATTTAAAATTAGATTTTAAACTAATCAATCAGAATATACCCAGAGTATCTAATGGTAGCGACTGGATTAAAAATTACAATCTTTCTGGGGGGAAAACAGAAAGGTTTATTTTAAACCTAAAATTTCACTATTCACATATAAAAAGAGGAAATTAATCTACCATCTTGAAAAAATAATCACTATGATTTTAGCTTTCCATGCACCCAGAAGTACAATTCCAGTTACTGATCAAATACAAATTGTATTTGCAACATCTAGCTGCCCACACTGCTATCTATACGGAGTTGGATACAATGTTCTTCGCAGTATAATATAATAACATAACACTATAACGTAGTTCCCTTTCATGGATTACTGCCTTGTCGTGGCGAAGGGGCTTGCGTAATTCAATGAAGCTATGAGCTATGCCGTGCAGGGCCACCCAAGACGGAAAGGTCATAGCAGAGAGTTCTGACAACGTGATCCACTGGAGAAGGAAATGGCAACCCACTCCAGTATCTTTGCCATGAAAACCCTATGGACAGTACCAAAAGGCAAAACGATATGACGCTGGAAGATGAGCCCCTCAGGTCGGAAGGCGTCCAATATGCTACTGGGGAAGAGCAGAGGGCTAGTACTAGTAGCGCCAGAAAGAATGAAGCGACTGGGCCAAAGCCGGAAGGACGCTCAGCTGTGGATGTGTCTGGTGGTGAAAGGAAAGTCCGATGCTGTAAAGATTTTTTCTCCATAGGAACCTGGAATGTAAGATCCATGAATCAAGGAAAGCTGGACGTGGTCAAACAAGAGATGACAAGACTGAACATCGACATCTTAGGTATCAGCGAACTAAAATGGACAGGAATGGGTGAATTTAATTCAGATGACCATCAGGTATACTACTGCGGGCAAGAATCCCTCAAAAGAAATGGAGTAGCCTTCATAGTCAATAAAAGAGTAGGAAAAGCAATACTGGGATACAATCCTCAAAATGACAGAATAATCTCAGTTCAAATCCAAGGCAAACCATTCAATATCACAGATGTCCAGGTCTATGCCCCAACCACCAATGCTGAAGAGGATAAAATTGACCGGTTCTATGATGCCCTACAGCACCTTATAGAGATAACACCCAAAAATGATGTCCTTATCATCATGGGGGATTGGAATGCTAAAGTAGGAAGCCAAAAGATAACCAGAATAACAGGCAAGTTTGGCCTTGGAATATAAAATGAAGCAGGGCACAGGCTGATAGAATTTTGTCAAGAGAATACGATGGTCATAGCAAACACTCTTTTCCAACAACCCAAGAGACGGCTCTACACATGGACATCACCAGACGGTCAACACAGAAATCAGATTGACTATATGTTCTGCAGCTAAAGGTGGAGAAGCTCTATACAGTCAGTAAAAACAAGACCAGGAGCTGACTGTGGCTCAGACCATGAGCTTCTCGTTGCAAAGTTTAGGCTTAAACTGAAGAAAGTAGGGAAAAGCACTAGGCCACTCAGGTATGAATTAAATCATATCCCTGTTGAATATACAGTAAAGGTGACAAATTGATTTAAGGAATTAGATCTGATAGACAGAGTGCCTGAAGAACTATGGACAGAGGTTTGCAACATTGTACAAGAGGTAGCAATTAAAACCATCCCAAAGAAAAAGACATGCAAGAAAGCAAAATGGCTGTCTGAGGAAGCTTTGCAAATAGCTGAGGAAAGGAGGGAAGCGAAAGGCAAGGGAGAAAAAGAAAGATACGCCCAATTGAATGCAGAATTCCAGAGAATAGCTAGAAGAGATAAGAATGCCTTCTTAACAGTGCAAAGAAATAGAAGAAAACAATAGAATAGGGAGGACCAGAGATCTTTTCAAGAAAATTGGAGAGATGAAGGGAACGTTTCATGCAAAAATGGGCATGATAAAGGATCAAAATGGCAGGGACCTAACAGAGGCAGAAGAGATTAAGAAGAGGTGGCAAAATTACACAGAAGAACTATA
This sequence comes from Vipera ursinii, assembly GCF_947247035.1. Lineage (NCBI taxonomy): Eukaryota > Metazoa > Chordata > Lepidosauria > Squamata > Viperidae > Vipera > Vipera ursinii. The sequence goes on from NC_139512.1 coordinate 159,068,278, forward strand.
CAAGAATGAGCTTAATGTCCCTGATAATCACAATGAGGTGGTCACTGACCTCGAGCCAGACATCCTAGAAGGTGAAGTGAAGTGGGCCTTAGAAAAGCTGAGCAACAACAAAGCTAGTGGAGGTGACAGTATTCCAGTTAAGCTATTCAAAATCTTAAAAGACGATGCAGTAAAAGTGCTACACTCAATTTGCCAACAAATATGGAAAACTCAACAGTGGCCACAGGATTGGAAAAGATCAGTTTACATTCCAATTCCAAAGAAACGCAGTGCTAAAGAATGTTCAAACTATCGCACCATTGCACTTATTTCTCATGCTAGTAAAGTTATGCTTAAAATCCGACAAGCTAGAATCCAGTAGTATGTGGATTGAGAACTACCAGAAGTACAGGCAGACTTTCGAAGAGGCAGAGGAACTAGAGATCAAATTGCCAACATACGCTGGATCATGGAGAAAGCTAGAGAGTTCCAGAAAAATATCTACTTCTGCTTCATTGACTATGCTAAAGCCTTTGATTGTGTGGATCATAACAAACTGTGGCAAGTTCTTAAAGAGATGGGAGTACCCGACCATCTTATTTGTCTCTTGAGAAACCTATATGTGGGCCAAGAAGCAACAGTGAGAATTGGACACTGAACCACTGATTGGTTCAAAATTGGGAAAGGAGTCCGGCAAGGTTGTATACTGTCACCTTGCTTATTTAACATACTGTATACGCAGAGCACATCATGAGAAAGGCAGGGCTAGATGAATCAAAAATTGGAATTAAGATTGCCGGAAGAAATATCAACAACCTAACATATGCAGATGATACCACTCCAAAGCAGAAAGTGAAGAACCAAAGAGCCTTTTGTTGCGGGTGAAGAAGGAGTGTGCAAAAGTTGGGTTGAAACTCAACATTAAGACAACCAAGATCATGGCATCCGGCCCTCTTAATTCCTAGCAAATAGATGGGGAAGAAATGGAGGTAGTGACAAGATTTTATTTTCCTGGGCTCCAAGATCACTGCAGATGGGGACTGTAGCCAAGAAATTAAAAGACTCTTGCTCCTCAGGAGGAAAGCCATGGCAAATCCAGACAGCACACTAAAAAGCAGACATCACCCTGTCAACAAAAGTGCATATAGTCAAAGCTATGGTCTTCCCAGTTGCAATGTATGGCAGTGAAAGCTGGACCATAAAAAAGGCTGAGAGCCAAAGAATTGAGGCCTTTGAACTATGGTGCTGGAGAAGACTCCTGCGAATCCCTTGGACTGCAAGGCGATCAAACTGGTCAGTCCTAGAGGAGATCAACCCCGACTGCTCTTTAGAAGGCCAGATCCTGAAGCTAAAACTCAAATACTTTGGCCACCTAATGAGAAGGAAGGACTCACTGGAGAAGAGCCTAATGCTGGGAAAGATAGAGGGCAATAGAAGAAGGGGACGACAGAGAATGAGGTGGCTGGATGGAGTCACAGAAGCAGTAGGCGTGAGCTTAAATGGACTCCAGAAGATGGTAGAGGACAGGAAGACCTGGAGGAACATTGTTCATAGGGTCGCGATGGGTCGGACATGACTTCGCAGCTAACAAGAACAAAAATAATGTAGTTATCTTAATATTTAAATTTTATTCACTTTTATAAGAAATGTGTCATATATAGGTTTGTCTCAGAAAAACATTTTAAATATGATCCCTTAAATATGAGTGCAATTGTATGCATATTTTTGTACTTGCATTTTTAAAAACCAAGTATGCTAAAGGGATTGATAATGAAGATTTCAGGAGATACCACATGATAGTTTCAGCATAACTTGCTATGCTTAAATATTAAGCTGCACAAAAATGATCATTTTCCAGTGCCTTTGTATGACAGAGGTAGAGTCTCCGGTTTGTGTACCAAATATGGTTCATGAGGGTTTTTTTTTTTATCTAGCCACCCTTATTGCGTACCCAAAAATGTGAAATCATAGTTGCCAGTTCTCTGACTTTTATTGGCCTTCATATCCACTGAGTACTTCCCAAGAACCTGGGACATTGTAATGTATCACTGAAGTACATGTGCGGATCCAAGCAGCATGGCCTTTTATAATTGATAAGATGGAAATTCTGCCAGTGTGCATATTTTTAAGTACCCAGTATGGCACCCAGTGTACCAATACCCATGGAATCGTCATAGCCAGTTTATTAAATCTTACATTTTTAAAATTACTTTTGCTTTCTTTTGCCCTAGGCATTCTATTCCATTTGCAGGCTTTTATATTTTGTGGTTTTTCTCCAGTTCTGCTGTCTCTGAGTACTGCAATGTCCACTACCCAGGCCTTTTCTCTTTCTTATTGACATTTTGTTAAGTCTGGGGCATTATGTGGCAGGGTATTTTTTTATTGCACCCAAGGAACCTATTATTATTAATCTAAAACAGCCTATCCTTCAACTTCTCCTAATTCAAAGTTCTATGAATTGACTCTAAAATGTTTTCAATTAGTCTGCATGAAATTTTCCTTTAGACTGTATATTTTTTTTTGCTCTTTCAACAACTCACTTTTGAAGGCTGTTTCACAGTCTTAAAGATCACTATCATCTGTTTCACTTCAACAACAGCCCAGATATCATTTTCCTATAACACAATAAAAGAAGCATGGTTTCTGCAGGTATATATGTATTCTTCTACCCTGCTTCTTCCCATATTTTAACATGATAAATTCCATCTATATTTTATAGGCACCCTTTAAATTACAAGCTGCCTTGATACTATTTTACAATATGCACATACTTCTTCCATTTCTTACACCGTCCATATGACAATTATTTCAAAACATCCAGAGATTTTTGTCAATGCTTATGTTATACCTGTCAAGATCTGATGACTCTATGTTATGTATTCCTCAGAACAGAACCACTACACTTAGTTACAGGCTATCATCAACCAATTCATTCTCTTGCTAAAATCAAGTCATCCAATTACTCCTTGACTAATCAAGGCTGTTTTGGCTTTTTCTTTTTTCAAAAGGTACTCAACAGCATAAACAGTTCACTTACAAGAAATGGAAAGGGGCTAATCAGCAGAATTATTGTTTTGCTGCTACAATTTGCAGTATTTAAATGCAGTTGCTGATTGGACTGAAAGTTTTATGATACAGCAAAGGAAACTAGTTTGACTTAAATATGAAGCTGCCTACGTCTTGCCAACTGAAGGAAAGAAAAGCAAAAAACTAAAATGTTTGCAGCAATTCACTTTTTATACTTATGTATCTAAGCAAATGTTAAAGTATATAAAACAGATATGAATGTTCTTAAATTTCTAGGCATCCTTATCTTTCTATCTTTTCTAAATTTTCTGGTTTTATGTTCATGTTTCTACCACGAACAGACAGACTCTCCCTTTTGCTTCTAACACACTGAGGCTCAGAATTTAAAAATCCAAGTACTACAGCAACAGTTATTTTATTGATTAATCAATAAATATCAAGAGACTTATAAAAACAATTCTGAAAAAGCTAGAACATATTTTTCTATCATCTCCCCTGTGGAACTACTCCCCAATCAGTTCTAAGTGATCCATCCTCTTCCTGATAGTCTCTGATAAAATATTCAGCCCTCGAAATAATATGCAAGCTGATTCCCTACAAAAGTTTAACAATTGATCCTGAGTGTCTCAGTGTATCTTAGATTTCAAAAAGGACCTAGGCCATCAACTCTTACACAGAGTATAGTTTACCATCAAAGAAAATATGTACAATGTAGTCATAACAACATACTGACACATATACCCAATCTTTCTGCGAAAGGAACATACTTCCCATACTTTATCATAGAATCGGGTTTTTCAAACCATGCTCTAGAGAAAACACTTCTAAGGTGTTGAGGCACGTACCGGTAAATTGTTAAACACATTTCATTTCAGTCTGGGAAACTGATGTATTCTGTGCCAGCCACTACAAGAATTAGCACATTTAAGAGATGCTATGCCATCTTGGGCAGCAACATCCAGGACCCTTTCTCTCAAGCTTTTCTTGGCCTTCAGGCCTGCTTGAACTGGGAAAATGAACAGAAAATCCATATTGTACAACAACGTTTGTAACTGAAACAGCCCAAGTGTGAGAGGACTTGTTCAAAATCTGCTCTTCAAACAACTTTGGTGATAGAATCTTCAGGCAATAATTAAATACTCTGTGCAATCTTTACATTTCTTAGGAGGAACTGCTTGCACCCCCAGTTGGGAACCCCTAATCTAAGGGGATGATGTTATTGTTATTAGGGTTAGCTATAGTATTGTTGGTCAAAGTAGTATTTATTATTTCACGTAATTAATGTTGGGGGGAGGTATCAAACTATCTGAAATGTCATGAGGGGGTTGATGAACTGAAGAGTTTGGGGACTCCTGGCTTAAATAGTCCTCTCTCTTTTCTTCTTTTCCTTTCCACTTACCTCTCCCTTCTCTTCTGCACCTAATTTTGTTTTCCTCTATTTCCATCTTTTCCCAGCAGTTACTTTCCTGCACCTATCTACATAAATAGAAGCATAAAGAGCTGCACTGCTCCACAATATGAACTGGTGCTTGAAGTTATGAATGTAATTCTAATGTCTCTGCAGTCTCTAAATAAGAAAACAAGAGACGACACTTTAAACAAAGTTTAAAGAAGAAACACCAGCAGAAAAACATACCAACTAGGAAACAAAAATAAATATTAAGAAGTTCAGTGAACTGATAAGATGGCATGCATCGATACATTCATCAAATGAAAGGGCAAATTAAAAAGTATTGGGAAAGAAGGATCTCTCATCTATGATTTATAAGCGATAGATGTGATCTATGCAAAATAGATATCTAGTCTTGATTAGAATAAAACTATCTGCAGACACTTGAAAAATACTACTTTTCATCTTCCTTTTTCCTCTCAAGCAACAGGCCAATAGATAATTTTTTAAGCAGCTTAATTGTGCAGATAGGTGAGTAGCCTTGGACATGATTCGTTTTGTGGCTTTTCTTTACATTTCTTTTATCTGTTGCTTTTACCAAGATGTAGGTTGGCAGATTTGGTCCTGCAAGTTGGGCAGCCATATAAATTAAATACATCCATCTTTGGATTGTAGGGGGGTTTTGGACACATTACACAAAGACCAAATCTTCTACAGAAGACTCTGATGCTGGAAAAGGTTCAAGGAAAGAGAAGAAGAAGATGACCAGCAGCAAGGTTGATGAACTCAGGCAGAGTGATGATGGGTGCACCATTCAATGACCTGAAGGAGCAGGTTAGAAAAAGATCATCAAGTATGTAATGTATTCCATTCTGAACCTTGGAATTGAAATTAGCCATTCTGCCTGGGATCTTTGAATCCGGATAATTTGATTCTGTAGATTAATGTTGTTGGAAGTAAATTTGATGGTGTAATTTTCACTCGCGATACAGAAATCTGGGGTTTAATTCTTCATCAATACAGCATCGTAATTTTTCTTTCAAATAGCAAAGTAATCAATTGCAAATCTGAGTTTCTCAGAGCAGTAGGAAACTATGTTAGATTTAGCTAGAGATAAAACATCACCACAGTCCAGAATTTAACTGAAATTTAGGAAGGAATCCAAAATATTCAGTTGCACGGCTATTACAAAAACTCATCATTTCTACAAAAATAATGTAGTTCTATAAATGACAAAACATTAAAACTTTGTGTTGGTTTCTTCCATAACCCGGAACAGCTTATATCAGCATCAGAGATGAAATGTATTTAAAAAGAAAAACAAAAAAAACACAACCAAATATATGCAGTTCACAAAGCTGGCAGTACAAGGATACGGTACAAACTGGGGGCTACATACTAATCTAACCTCTATTATTGTTATTTCAAATCTTTGGTTTTTTAAAAAAAAGTTTGATCCCTTCTATTCATAGCTAATGGTCCCCTTCATTTAGAAAAGTTATCTCTGTGGTAGGCAAACAAGTTATCTCTGTGTTGGACCTTATTGGATGTTTCCTGCTTGCATGTTTGCAAAATATAACCATATTATGAATTGCTGTCTCCTATTATTTACACAAGGGTTACATCTTATAACAGATCAGGGTCACTTTTTCAGATTAACTCTACAGTGGCCTCTCCCTTATTACTTCAGGGAGACGCCACTCTAGAATTAATTTTAAAAAGTGACCCTGAAGCACAATCATCGTTGCTGTTTAATTGTGTTCAATTGTTAAGCCATGTTTGAATCTTCACAATCACATGGACCATAGCACGCCACTGTCCTCTGTCTTCCACTATCTCCAGAGTTTGTCCAAATTTATGTTCGTAATCATCTAGGGACCTAAAAACTCTGGCTTTCAAGTCGCAGCCTTGGCATCAATCATCCAACTTATGTAAGGGAAATTGAAGACTCTTAATACTACAAAAACAAACAAACACAAAACAAAAGAGCCTTGGTGGAGCAGTGGACTAATGCCTCCTTAAGTAACACCAGCTGCCTGCAATTAGTGCAGGTTCGCATCCCACCAGGCTCAAGGTTGACTCAGCCTTCCATCCTTCCGAGGTAGGTAAAATGAGGACCCAGATTGTTGGGGGCAATTAAGCTGACTTTGTAATAATGCCGCTTGGGGTGTGTGTGAAAGCCCTAATAAGCAGGCATATAGAATGAAGGCTACTGCTAAGCTTGTAAGCCGTCCTGAGTCTTCGGAGAAGGGTGGGATATAAATGGAATTAAAATAAAAAAAAATAAAAAAAACCTTAAAGGTGCTTTTTCAGGAGGCAACTGGACTTTCTTGTTTTTCTTTGAAGACGTTTTGCTTCTCATCCAAGAAGTTTCTCCAGCTCTTTGTGGCAGCCCCTTAGATATTGAAACATCACCAGGAAATCTATTTGCCTATCACAAACCCATCTGTCTTAACAATTCAATCATCCAGAGCCAAAGCCTTCTACTTAATATCTCTTTTACCCTTGAACTGTGTCCTCCAAGATCCTGGTTCTTCTTGACAGTAAGGGAATTGCATTCCTAGGAAGGGATGAAACTATTACATCTGAGTTCTCTATATCTCTCTGGCTAGTTAAGTATCTCCAGTTCAGCCACCTTAGTTCAAGGGAATGGACTTGCTATGATCCAGGAGTTCATCACACGAAGCACATATAAAACCCTATACAGTATGTGAAACTTAGCAATAAAGAGTAAATACTACATTCAAGGAGTGCCATGAATTTTACGGTATGATGATCAACACTAAAATGTCAGCTTTTCATTTTGTGACAATAGATATGTATGGAAAATGGCATTCCAAAAAGTATCAAAGAATTTAAGGTTACTCTGTGTAATCTGCACACAGAAATTAGAAGTATTATAACAGCAGTTTTTGTAGCTAGATTAGTCAACAACTCAAAAGTGAAAAATGAAAGTCATTGACTAGCATCTTTGAAATAAAGCATTTTTCAAATACTTTGTAACTTCAATTCCATAGTGCTTCATAAAACATTAACTGGTTGTAATCATTTGCAGTGTAATTGTGGACATTTATATGCTTTTCTTATGCACAGAACATAGCTATTAGAGCTGAATGGTGATGGTGTGAAGTATAGGTTAGATTGGGTGAAATTAAAGTAAATTACTCAGGGATGTGGAATTCTGAAAATAGAAACAGTCAATGATTTGCAACCCTCTTGATGATCAGCTTCAACAGAACCCTAAATGGCAAGAACTTACATATTTTAAAGTTAACTAGTTTTTTTAATATTATGTATAAATACAGTTTAAATGGAAGTACTGACTTTGAAAATTATTATTTTCTTTGGTTTTTCAGTCTCTTTAGCCTAAGATTTTTTTATTAAACATTTTTATACTTTTAGGTTTTGACCAATTCTAAAAAGCAGGCAATGAAAAATTGTGCAGCAATATTTTAATATAAATATTTTATATACAGATTTTTACACACATAATATAGTATTAACTGGATTTCTAATAGGCCTGTCCAATATCTAACTATCAGTAAGCAAAAATTAGCACAGAAAAGTGATTTTACTATTTCAATACATGGAAATTTAATACTGATAATTGACAAAAGAAGTCTAGTAATCCATATTAAGATTAGCAAGATTCTGTTTTCTGTTTCCCATCTACATCAGGTGGAGGATTAATGAAATATCTATTCTGTCCCTTTGAAGACTAACATGAACTCAGATTCTATAATAACTGTCCTAATTGTCAGATATTTTTCAAAAATGTTGACAAGGGTCAGGAAAGTTGGCTTCTCTGTTGTTACAACAGCATGTCCAAAAGCAATATTTTTACAGGAAGTGACTGGCCTGGTAAACCTCAGCTACTTCACAGCCTGAATCACATAAGTTCTTCAGATTTCAATTACAGGTAACTGTTCACAGTTACAACAATAATGAAAAAAGTAACTTTACAACCAATTCACACATTCACAATCTTTACAAGTCTGTTAAGCTAAGGAAAAGGTGAAGGAAAAATAAAAGAACTTAGCAACCACTTCACTTAACAACCAAATGTCGGTCCAAATTGTGGGAGCTAAATGAGGACTGCTTTTATTGTCTTAAATTCATTTTTCAGATAAAATAGGATGTAAGAAGCACGACCAGAATCTAGCAATTCATCTACTGTAAAAGTCACTAATGGAAATATAGGAGATGCTAAGTTACACCCTAAATAAATGAAAAAAGGAATGCAATTGAAAGTTTTTTTCATTTCTTCTTCCTGCTTGTAAACATTGGGCTAATAACGCAAGGCAGGAAAACTATTATCCAGGAACAAAAAATAGATCTGTTTTGGATATCCACACTATCAGTAGTTACCACACCAACAAAATAGTTGACTCAAAGCAGTTACCTGAAAGGAAGAAGACAGAAATCTATTTTTTCTAGTCACTGTGTTCAATATTGTTCAGTGCAAATTGCTATCACCATCCAACATGAAAAAGAAACTGAGATGAAGGCAATCTACCAACTCTGCAAGGAATCAAAACTTCTCTTTCTTTGGAACTACAAACCAGAATTTCTTCGGCTGAAATTGCTAGGAAAGTGTCCAATAAATGTAATTAACAAGAAAGTGACAAAACCCAACAATGCTTGACTGATTTCTGAAACTAAGCCCGGTTGGTTTTCACTTGGATCAATGACCACCTGTGGAATACAAAGTGGTTGGCTAGTCCGAGAAATCCCCAAACATCCCAAAATATAAGGAGAGAGAAGTTCCCTGAGGGTGGGGTCTAATTCAAGTCCAAAAGCTCAAAAGACTAAACCTCTGGTGCCAGTGATTCATCCCGATTGGATTCTGCAACATCCTGAGATGTGTATGCTTGCCTTCATTTGGTATATAAGTCATATCTGTGATATAGATAGCTTTATATATATATGTATTTTTTTTACGAGAAAACTTCAAAAGACGGTAATAATACTGAGCAACATTGACAATTTTACTGAAAAGAACAGTAGAATTGTTTTAAGATATTTCTAATGAACTGGAAATGGATTATTAATTTACTTACTGTATTCAACTATTTATATATCACAGACTTCATCTACTTTACTTATCTTAGGTGTCCAGGCATTTTCAAATTGTTCAGATACTTTGCCATAAATAAAGCATTAAAATTAGATAAGTAATTAACCTGTACACTGAATTTTTGCCCCTAAACCCTCAGATAATGATAACTGAACTTCTCTTTCATAATATTATTGAAACAGCAAGAGTTAGGTTGAAAAATCTGTGGGCCAGTAATGTTGCCGAGTTAAAATTCCCAGCAGCTCTTGCCTGTATATTAAGGGAGAAGCCCACATATAATATGTCCAAGCTATTCACACAAGCTAAACATAATTTAAAATATTTAGCTGAAAGCTCAAGAACCTCTAATAACAAAGACCACTTAAATATGCTTGCATAATCTTAACTGCACCTTAATAAAATCACATTTAGGGGTCATTTTTATACTTTATGATTATGATAATTCATACACAAACCACTTCAAAAGAAAATCAATTTTTATACAATACTAAATAGAAGCTAGAAATCTATTTATCACCTATATAATGTCACATCAATTACAGGGCAACATTTTTGTTTTTAAAAATGCTTCCAACTGAAGTACTTGTTTTTTCCCCATTTAGTGACTCTTTTTACAAGTGCAGCACTAACAAACTAAGACTGAGAAGTCATCTCATGCATATTTCTGTTGTCCCACATCATTCAGAATAAACCTTTTTAGATTGTTAACTACCACAGGAGTGCTGATTACACAGCCATCAGCAATTTCCTAACCAATGACCACCTAAACAATGATGTGTTCAGGTTCTCAGACCCTGAAGCCTTTCAAAGGTGAATCATTTCACAGTTTGGAACTAGATCGCCATAGCAACTTCCCTTTGAGGGTTTTAGAATCACCATCCAGTAATTCTATGATCATCAAGCTCAACCATTCCCAATGGTTCTTTTCACAGCAGATGCAAAAGGCAACCTTGAGATTTTGCAGTCTGTATCAAGCAATTCAACCAGCTTATTAGAATACAAAATATTTTGACCTTCAATCACAAAGCATGTTATCTGAAGGTACGGTGATCTCAAGTCAAGACAAGCACACATTTAGGTCTATTCATCTTAATTCAGCCACTATCAAACTGCTTACGTTAACTACATGCAAGTCTTTCAATGGGCAATGATAACAGTCCATGCAATGTTTTTATTACAATCATCTCTTCAGGAGAAACATGAATGCTGAATATTGACATGAAACTTCACGCTAAACCAGGAAAAAAACTATTATTTATTGTTCTGCAAAACACATAGAAACAAAAGTATTTTTTTCTATACATTAGGTCTAAAATAAGTAAAAATGGTATTTTTAATAAAATGGATTATATCTGAAAACTGCAATTGGTGTCCATTCTAAGAATTCAAATATAAATGAGGATTCTTTGGTACTCTCTGAGCTTGGTTGTTTTCTTGCAAACATTTCATTATCCAAACTAGATAATAACATCAGTGCAGATGTTGCCGCTGATGATATTACCTAGCTTGGGTAAAGAAACATCTAGAAGAAAACACCAAACTCAGAGAGCACCAAGGAACCCTCATTTCAACTCGAGTTAAATATAAATGCCAGTAATATTTGAAAACAATGGCATAATCTAAAGCTCCTGAGGTATTTTCAATATAGAAAAGCATTTTTCCCTCAATTACTGTAATCTGCTTTTGAATTATCAGTAATTATTAGTAATTAGTATTATTAGTAATTATTACACAGTATCAGAATTTTAAAAGCCTTATTAGAACTAACATTGGATTAACATTTAATAAATTTTGTAAGATTTGGCATGCATATTCTGAACTCTACTTCTAACTAGTTTTAACTCCTTTCTTTAAAAAATGCTAAAATCTAAGACAGGGCTTTTCAACCTTTTTACCCATTGTACCACTTTTAGGATATGGCAACATCTGAGTACCACCAGTCGCCTAGCAAGGTGTCAAAAACTTGATGACCAAAAAAAAATGGGAAAAAGTGATAAAGTACAGGTAGTCCTTGACTTACAACAGTTCGATTAGTGACTGTTCAAAGTTACAATGGCACTGAAAAAACAAGCAAGACACCTGCCTGCCCACCTGGCGGCACTCTTCCTCCTGTCCGAGGTTTTCATTGTTGTGAGCATTTCTGTTCAGGATTGGCAGTGGGGGTTGGGTGGGGGGGGTGTTTGGTTTTTATTCCCCCCGTCTCCTGGGTGGTTGCAGCAGGTTTTGGTCACTTCACATGACCCTGGGACACTGTGACCGTCACAAATATGAATCAGTTGCCAAGCATCTGAATGTAAATCACAAGACCCTGGAGATGCTGCAACATTCCAGCTGATCAGCGATTCTTGTGGGCTCAGAAGCGCCAGGATCAGCACCGAGCTCCAGCTGGAGCCTGGCGCTGATCCTGGCGTTTCCGCTGAGCCCCGACAGCCCTGCAGCTCCAGCCACCTCTCGCTCTGGCTTGTGCGGTGCTGCCAATGGTTCAGCTCATTCCCTTCCCCTGCTACCACTTTTCTAGGATGGTCGCGTACCACCTGCCAGGTGCCAAGGTACCACAGGTGGTACCTGTACCACTGGTTTGAAAAGCCCTGATCTAAGACTTATAGCCAGCAGTATAAGCAGGCTTCTCTTCACTTGAACTACAGGATCTTCTCCTACCCTTCAACCCGATGGATCTGTTCTAAGAATTCCCAAATCTGAAGCGAATTTGAAGGGACGCAGGAGCTGGGATTTTTTTTTTAATGCTACGATCTATACTTTTTTCAGCCTGCAAAGGGACATGAGGATGGCATAGTAACTCATGTAGTAAAAACATTCCATTTTAAAAACAAACAAACTTGGAAGGGAACTACAGAGTGTTTCTTGAAAATTCAACTTGGGACATTTAATTACAGACTTAATGTAGCAGTTTTATTTAGTCAGAGTACCAATATTAGAATCTTTTTTGTTAAAAGTTTATTTTTGTTCAAAATTTTATTTTTTCCAGATTAAACAAGTCGTAATAACAATTAAAATGAGTATGTATAATAAAATAAGCATTCAATATGAGAGTAAATATAAATAGCAATGAGTGAAAATTATCCAGGGATAATACTATCTTTCTATTGTGGAGAAATATTTACATGCTATCTTCCTTTTTAACAAATATATTTGACATTTTTAAAAAATCTCTATCCAATATCACGACAGTTATCAAATATATCCTAAGTTACCGTTGCAGGATTAAATAACTTTTTTCCATTTTCACATTTTTTAAAATTATTTGAATGATTTATTGTGTAGGTCTTATAGGCCATTCCAATCTGAAGTGGCTTTGCACACATGAAGGCCACATGAAAGACATTTTAGACATTTGCAATTAGTACACAAACTTCAGAATATTATCTGCTACTTAGGATCTTTTCTCATTCAAATTATAGTAAGTCTGAAAGCCACCCATGTTCAACAGGTAAATGTGTAAGTTACACTCTCTCTGGGCTACTGTAATACACTTTGTGACTTAATGCCAGTCGCTTAGTAACCACTCAAAGTTACAATGGACTCTCTAAAACAGACATGTCAAACACAAGGCCGGGGGGGGCGGATCCGGCCCGCAAAGTGGTTTCATGTGGCCCACGAAGCCATCCTGGAAACAGTGAGGGAACGGCCCCCACTGCCTTGGCCCTGGCCCAGAGACCCTCCTTCTGCCAGAGACCCTCAGATCTGTCCTACTCCTGCCCAGGCCCCCATAGGCACCCTTGATGCGAACGATGTAGAGCTGGCCATGCCCACCAGTAGGCCATACGCACTCTAGCCACGCCCACCCAGTAGGCCACACCCACCCTGGCCATACCCACCCGGCCCCCTGAGGGCAACCGCAATGCTGATGCGGCCCTCAATGAAATTGAGTTTGACACCCCTGCTCTAAAATATACCTACAGTTCTGAAGTTCCAGGGACTGCCCCCTCCAGTCACATGGCCACATTTCAGACGCTTGGCAACCAGGTTGCATTTACAGCCATTTACAGTATCCTACAATCGTGTAATTACGATTTGCGTTTTTGCTAAAAATTGACATTTACTTCCGTCTGTCAGCAATAAAAAAACATAGTGAACTTTAAGCTCACCTCCCGATTGCCGCAAAAAAAGAGAATAGTCGATCAAACGGATGACCTGCTTTACAACCATCACAACCTACAACCGTTAATAGTCAGGGCGGGTCTATCTGTAATATTACCCATTAAAATCACAACTGATTCAGAATTCAACAGCCTATTTGTTGATAGAAGGAACAAACACTTCCATATTCACAGAGAACTATACTGGCTTTCCTACTGCTCCTTGGCCCAACTCAATCTGTAGGTAACAATCCCCACAGCCCTTCACAATTTAAACCAATGAAATAATTTTTTTTCTGGATGAAGTTGTCTAAAATGGTCCTTACCCTAGAATGAAAATTCCCAGAACTATTAACTACAGAAGAAGTCTTAAAAATGGATCTATTTGAGCTTTAACCTTTTAATCATGGATGTTTAACCGTTGTCTTGAACCTTCCAGTATTCTCCCGCTTTTTTGTAATTTGCCAATTTTGAATGTATTTCTTTTGAAATACAGAAAACTGCCTTGAACCTTTTAAAATCACAGCGTATATTTCAAATAAATTAAAAAGTGCTACATTCAGGACTTGAAGAGAGTTTTCTAGAAAAAGCTGTTCTACTGAACTCTGTAATTGGGGAACAAAAATGGACTGCTAAGAAAAGTTTGATAGGAGAATTCAGGTCCCTAGAGAACTTCTCCTGAAGTGGACATTGAGCTCTTGGCTAACATCAGAGCATGAAAGAAGAGAATGCTTTCCTCCTGAAATGAAGATTAATAAAATTAATAATTAATAATTCGGCAGGGATGGCTTAGAATGGCTGTCATGTTTGTGTTCCCACTTGAAAACAATCTGGCATATATTTGCAGCAAGTGGAAGGGTTTGGTGGTGCTTACAAAAACATCCAAGAAATATGAACCAAAGAAGAGGAAACAACTTTGCATAAGAGAAATAAAAGCAAAATCCTAACAGATTATCAGCCGGAAATACTCTAAGAGACATAAAAGGTGAAAAACGGTTTCCTGAAGCAGGGCTTTTCAACCTTATCACCCATTGTACCACTTTTAGGATAAGGCAATATCCGAGTACCACCAGACGCCCAGCAAGGTGTCAAAAACTTGACCAAAATATATATATATATGGGAAAAAAATGATAAAGTACAAATAGTCCTTGACTTACAACAATTCGCTTAGTGACTGTTCGAAGTTACAATGGCTCTGAAAAAAGTGACTTATGACCATTTTTCACACTTATGACTGTTGCAGCATCCCCAGGGTCATGTGATTTACATTTGGATGCTTGGCAATTGATTCATACTTATGACGTTCTGTGTCCCAGGGTCATGTGATCAACTTTTTCAACTTTTTGACAAGCGAAGTCAATGGCTGGGGGGGCGTGGCCAGCTCATCACTCAGATTGCAGGGTTCCTGTGGGGGGGAGGGGGGGAAATCTGTGGGTCTCTGGTGGAGGGGGTGGGACGGGGTAGGTGCCTTCCTTCCCTCCCTCTCCCATTGTCCCTTTCTTCCTTCCTTCCTTCCCTCCCTCTTTGTCCCTTCCTCCTTTCCACTGTCACTCCCTCTCCCATTGTCCCTTCCTTTCTTCTTTCCTTCCTTTCTTCCTTCTTTCCTTGTCCCTCCCTCCTTTCCATTGTCCCTCCCTCCCTCTCATTGTCCCTCCCTCCCTCTCTTCTTTGCCCCTTCTTTCCTTCCTTCCCTCCTTCCCTCCCTTCCCTCTTTCTTTCCTTCTCTCTCTCCCTCCCTCCCTCCCTCCCTTCCTTTTCCTTTTCTTTTTAATGCTGGCGCAAAGTTGAAACTTGTGCATTCAGCCCATACATTTAACCCACCCAAAACTGTCCCCTTCCGTTGCAGAACAAGAAGGGGGGCTTTGAGAACCAAAACAAAACAAACTGCCAGGATTTCCTAACCGACCTGACACTCTCCTGGGCGGGTTGCTTGAGCTAAGCGGGATCGGGATGGCCAAGAAGCAGCATCGGCATGCAAAGGAAGAGGTGCTGCTTCTGGACAAACGTTTGCCCCCCCCACCAGTGCGCCCGATCCAACACCCCCCCACCAGCAGCCCCCTCCCACCAGCAAGGCGACTCTTCGGGCTGGCCCATTTTGTCCCCAAGAGTCCCCTTTCAAAAAAGGATGCCGAAGCCCCCAGTGCACCACCCAGGTCACCTTTCCCGTCTCCGTAGGGCCTCCCTGTCCTGCACAAACTTTGTCTACTACTTTCCGCAACCAAGCAGCAGGATGGCAGAGCCCAGCGAGGCACAAACCACCTGCTTTCTGTGGAGGGGTGATCGCAGAAACCCCGCTCGAGCGTTCGGGAGGAAAGGTGGGGTTCTCTCCCTTCTTTGGGTGAGTGCAAAAGACGTCTGGATGGAACAAGCCTAGCCAGGTTCTGTCAGCTGAAACTGGGCACTGGCTAGGCATTAGGTTTCAACTTGTTGGTACTGCGACTCTCACTTTCTGCACTCTTCCCAACATGGACTCACCTGACTCCACCTGACTCCTAGTTCGGGCTCTCTGTGGGAGAAAAGCTTGCGGCAACAAAAGGTGCTTTGATGTCAGCCCCTTTGCATGGCAATGAGCCTCAGACAGATGAACAAATATCCTGGAGAAACAGCAGAGCCGCTGAAAGCTCCAATTTTCCACCTTCCCCATCGCATGATTGCCAACTTTACTTAGCCAGCACCGCTCAGAGTTAATGGTTATGCCCAGCCAACCACCCCGGGTCTCCTCGCAAGGAAGGAAACCCCAGATGCGGAGCAATCCAGGGAGTGTGTGTTGGGGGGGGCGGAATCCCCAGCTGCAATTCCTGTGCAAGATTTCCTGCTTGCAAAAGGGCGATCACTTCTGCCTCTCTTGCAAAGACAAGATCTGGGATGGGGAAACCCCCTGCCCCACCGCCTGTCTTCTTTTTTTCTGCAAGGGGGGGAGGAGGAAGGAGGCGGCGCAGAACCAGCGGGCATAATTGCAGCCCATCCCAGAGAAGGGGAAGGAAGAGCTGGTTGGAGAATGCGTCTTTCTCCCCCCACCCCCAGAGGGAGAAGCCCCCCTTGCCTGTCTGCCGCCCCGGCAGCGCCGCACAAAGCTGCCAGCCACGCGACACGCCCAGCTGCTTGCTATGTGAAGCCCCATGACCAGTGGGCTACCAGGCAGCACCTCTGCCTTGCACAGCTCTCCCATTCGCACGTGCGATGGTCCTCCAACCCTGCCGGTGCCCGCAAACTGTCCGGCCTCCCCTCTGGCCTCAGGCAGCACCTCTGCCTTGTGCAGCTCTCCCGTTTGCGCGTGCAATTGTCCTCCAACCCTGCCGGCGGCCACAAACTGCACAGCCTCCCCTCCGCCTGCTTTACGCAGCTCCTCCTGGATCCCGTGCCCATTAACCCACCACCATGCAGGGTAAGGTTGCCGCCCTCACCTTCGCCCAGATGCCCTCATCACCCCCAAGCATTTTTTTACTAACCTGCTTTCAGCTGCATTCCGTTTCTCCGCTTCTCTGCCTTCACCACGTTTGTGGGACTATCGGTAAAAAAGAAAAAAAAGTTCCATGAGACTTTCTAACTTCTTGCAAGAAGATCTCATGGTTAAAAGTTAAAAAGTCTCATGGAACTGTTTTTGTCCAACAAACACACGGCTGAGAAGCGAATGGAGAAACGGAATGCAGCTGAAAGCAGGTTAGTAAAAAAAAGATTTTTTACTTTTTTTTTAACTTTACTTTTTTTTAGTGCTGTTCAACCCGTCCTATGCGTACCACCAGCCAGGTGCTTGCGTACCAACAGTGGTACATGTACCACCGGTTGAAAAGCCCTGTCCTGAAGGACTGAAGAAATAGATTCAAGGTACTAGTAATGGTATTCAAAGCCCTACATGGCAGGGGTCCGGAGTACCTGAGGGAACACCTGCTGCCGGCATCGACTTCCCTCCGCCCTGTGCGTTCCCACAGAGAGGGCCTCCTCAGGGTGCCACCGGTCAGAGAATGTCGACTGGTGGCCCCCAGGGGGAGATCCTTCTCTGTGGGCGCTCCGGAGCTATGGAACCAGCTACCGGTTGAGCTCCGGACGGCGCCCGACCTTCGCTCCTTTCGCCGCGAGCTAAAAACATACTTTTTTGAACAAGCTGGCCTGGCCTGATGAGGGGATTGGGGGGGGGGGGTTATTTTAATTTTTACTAGGTTTTATGGATGTATTTTAGTATGTGGGCATTTATTTAATCTATTTTTAACTTTTGTAGTTTGTATTTTTATTCTTGCCCTGTTCACCGCCCTGAGTCCTTAGGGAGAAGGGCGGTATAGAAATATTATTAAAATAAAAAATAAAAAAAAATAGCACTATACTCTTTGAGACCATAAGAAGAGTCGTTGAAGTTGGGACTGACTACAAGGAAGCAAATCTGTGCCAAACAGACACACCCGCTATTTGACAGGAGCAGGGATGAAAGATAACAGCTTCCAAGACTTAACAGGTCCACTGATAATTATTCCATGTGAGCAATTTACTCATATATGAAGGGATTGGTTTCAAGAGAAAAGCAATGTTCCCTGATTTCTTATTGTTGTGTTGCTTTCTCCTAAACAGCAGAAACAAACTTTTGTAACAAAGGTCCAAATTTATTGTAGCATATCAAGCAAGTGCGCGCATGCGCGCGCGCACACACACACACACACACACACACACACAGATAGAATGAATCATGGTATCTACTGATTTTAAATATCAACTTTTACATATTTTAATATAAACAGACTGAATATTAGAAACTGTATCAGTAATTAGAAGTAAAAAACATTAGTCATATTAAAAGTCTGTTATTTAAATGTAATCAGTACTGATCTATATATCATAATAAGATAAAAAGAATGTTGCGACCTTTCCTTCAAATTATTGATTCTTCTAAATGTATGGTAGCTACTCTTAATCTGAGATGAAGGGCTTTTATTTGAGGATTTTTTGTCTTCATACACAATTATCAAAGTTTCAGTCTTAAATTGTCTTAAAAGTCGTAAGTTGCAAATTGCTGGAAAAGGCATAACCCACTTCAGTTTCTCCAAGAAGATCAGTAGGAGGCTGTAGTAGTACAAATGACAATAGACCACGGTGCTGAAAATCTGGCTATATTTCAAACCTAGCTGGGAGAAGGTGTTTGCCTGGTGAGTTTTAACTCTTTTTTCAACACCCAGGACATCTCTCTTTTTTTCTTTCCTTCACGGTTGAATTCTCTCTTTTCCTTGCCTCATTTCCATCCAAATTTGGATTCCCTCTGTTTTTCCCTCTGGTCTCAGTGCAACTGTCCCTTTTTTTTAATCATCCAAGGGTTTTTTTGCTGCTGTTTTAAAAGTAATTAATCACTCATTCACACACAAACACAAATGTGGACATGTGTACACATATCATATACAATCATAAAGGGGAGATTTGGAAGATAGGTGTTGCATAAATTTTAATAATGCTTATAATTTTATTTTTGTCTGCCTTTCCACACTGGTGGGGAATCACACAATAGAATACAAAATAACAGAGGGACATAGGAGGTCTTCTAGTCCAATCTCCTGCTCAAGCAGGAAACCCTATAGCAGAGGTCCCCAACCTTTTGGGCACCAGGGACCAGTTCCATGGAGAGAGAGGTTTTTCTGCGGACCGGAGAATGTGTGGTTTTGTATGTTGCCTACATCTTGCGGGTGGGGCTTTGCTTGCTTGTGCGGACCGGTTGCTGGCATGCCACGGCCCGGTACTGGTCCACGGACCAGGGGTTGGGGACCCCTGCCTTATAGCAATTCAGACAAATAGCTGTCTAATCTCTTCTTAAAAAACCTCCAATGTTGGAGCACTCAAAACTTCTGAAGGCAAGTCATTCCCCTGATCAATTGTTCTGTCAGGAAATTTCTCCTTAGTTCTAGGTTGCTTCTCTCCTTGATTAGTTTCCATCTGTTGCCTCTTGTCCTGCCTTCAGGTGCTTTACAGAATAGGTTGACTCCCTCTTCTTTGTGGCGGCCCCTTAGATACTGGAACACTGCTATCATGTCACCCCTAATTCTTCTTTTCATTAAACTAGACATATGGGAGTTCTTGCAACCATCCATCATATGTTTTAGTCTCCAGCTCCCTAATCATCTTTGTTGTTCTTCTCTGCACTCTTTCTAGAGTCTCAACATCTTGTTTTGTATTGTGGTGACTAAAACTACACACAATATTCCACATATAGTCTTACCAAAGCAGTATAAAGCATTCAAGTAAATAAATATGGTATATCTTTTCTCTGAATCTCCTAAAATTGAGCAAAATCACCTTTCCTTTTATAACAGAAGGTATTGCCATATCCGATGGAGCAACTAGTTATCCTGGAAAAACAATGTGCTTCAACAAACATAAAAATCAATTTAAAACAAATCCTGGAAGCAATTTCTCCCCCCCCCCCCAAAAAGCTATGCATATAAAAAAGGCTCTCCAAAGTTTTAAAATATAATTATAGAAATAATACTATATTGTAGCCCTGCCACACAGAAACTATCACTATCATCTATTGCTCATAATTTTCCTTTGTCCAGCAAATATGGTACCATCCACCGATTTTAAATGACACCTCCTTCATCATAGTTGACATTGTACAATAAAAAAAACTATAGAAAATTGTGCTCGCAGATGCCTAAAACATCCAACTAGTTTCGGGTTGTCATTTAAAAAACAATCAAAACAAGTAGTAAAATCTTGTTCCTTTTAGATTCTAATAACTGAAATCCTGTAGAGTTCTAGTGAACAATTCACTGCAGGGGTTGTCAGGTCAATTCAGTTGAATTTACCTTACTAAATGTTCATACACTATAGTTTTCGCCTGTAACAATAGCTTTAGAGAAATCTAAGAGCAATACTTTAAAAGGTTTCTTTAAAAATCAACAATAATTTGCTTGAAGATAGCAATTCTATTCCATTAACATTCAAAACCACTGTAGGTTTTAAAATAAAAATGTAGTCTACCAATTCTACTTTTTCTGGCAACCAGCACCACCCTCATAGTTCCTAAGTAGTTTAATGGGTTAATTTAGTAAGCAGCAGTTTGGGAACCAGATTTAATGAGTAATGCCTGTCATTTTTAAGCTTTAACTGTGCCATTAGACCTATTCACTTAAAAGGAAAGGCCTTACATTCTTTTAACCATTATCACACCCTTTGAACTAATCTTGATTGGAAGATTTCTTAAATGTCTTGATGTACTTTTACTGTGTTTCAGTTCTTATTATGGACTGTAATCTAAACAAGTTAAGGGACAGGGAAGCAATAGAAATACAGAAGCCTGTCAAAGAAGGAAACGCAATATTCACAATAACAGTATTATAAAATAAAGTCAGTAGCAATTCAAGTTGCTTTCTTTAACATAATTTACAATATACAGGGGAAGACTGGTTTATAATTTTAAGTGATAAATATCTTCAAATCTAGCAGAGGGACAGAGCTCAGCTTGAACTTCTAAATATGTGCCAGCTGGATTTGTATGCAACACTAAGAAAAATTATTTAAAATAATTTTGGATTATTTTGAGGAAGTAAGCGTGTTGATGCATATATTCAATCAATCCTGCTCGGCTTATCCTGTGAAAACAAGTTGTACAAAAAGCAAGGGGAAAAAAACTATGTTTTGTTTCTCTTTATATGAGCATATTCCTGATTGGTTTTCTACTAGGCCAAATTCTAAAGCCCAAATTTGCTCTTGGATTCCAATTCAATTAAATGCAGTCATAATTTATTAGCAACAGACTTCCAAGCATTTACACTGATACTTAAAAATCACATCTAAAATTCCTATATTAATAAAAGACAATTGCTTTTTCAACTCTGATAGATTATTTTTGTGTAGATTATCAACTTTATTCAAAAACATTTCATTTATATTTAGACCCAAGTGCCTTTTAGTAGCTTAGGAATCACAAGCTTTAGAGGTGAGCCTTGAATATCAGTACAAAATTCCAACAAATTCAATTTTTGGACAATCAAACGTATGTTTATATAACATGCCAAGTTGCAAATATGTCGGGGGGGGATGCTAATGAATTGTGTGAACCAAGCCAGAATGTTTAATTGTGGTTCTGTCTCATGCAAACAAACCAGAAAGTAAAACATAGTTAAATAAATCATGGTTAGGTATCTGGTTTGAAGACAGCCTATATGTATGCCAAGATTCCACCAGGACTAAGTAGAATAAAGATAAATGAATCCTACAATATCATAGAAATGAATAAGCCAAGTGGAGGGTGTTGGTGTTGGTTTGTGAGTTGAGTGGTAAATTGCCTTCCAGGTGAATTATGTCAGACCTACATTTTATCACCCAACTGGAATAATAGCAGCAATAACTCTACTACGCAATATCTTTCAACAGTTATTTCCCCGATATATTTATGGCAAAGTAAACACGGTTAAGAGAGTCACTTCTCATTAAGCAGAGCTGATCTATTAGAGAGCACATCCACCCCAGAGGATAGTAGGAGGTCTATTAGAAAGTCCTCGTGAAATCCTCCAAGCTGGAGAGACAGAAAGAGAAGGGGAAAAGAGACAAACAAGCCCTGTTGAGGGAAGAGGGAATGGCCTTGAGGGAAAGGAGGGAGAGTCACTACCAAGGCAACGGTCGCATAAAAGGGGACTGAGTCCAAGACAAGAATGTACCATGAATAAGCATCTCACACAAGGCTTTTCCTAGTTCGCATGAAGATAAAGGAAAGAGGGTGAAGCACATTCAGTCTTGCAAGATTCTATTACTGTAGCTTTACAATAAAAATAATACTGAACTACATGGCATTGGTTTCTTACTCTGGTCTACTTACGGTAGAAGGAGCGACAGGCCAGCTGTCAATTATATTATTATTCCAGTACGAAAATATATGGAGATAACTCTATGTGTGATGTGATATTTTTATGATAAATGCTTATATATTTAGTCGTTTGACTAAAGCAACAATCATTTCCACAGTTACACCTGCCACACTGGTATCCACCACTGTAAGTTGCTAACTCATTGCTAGCATTAAATACTAGAGTTGAGAACTATGTTATGTAACATTATCCCTTGAGATATAAATTACTTCGCATTAAGTTAAATCTCAAAAGTACTTTAAATGCTCTAAACTTGCTATTTTAAAAACTAAGGAACAAAGGACTAATCATAAAATAAATGAACTTTTTAATAAGCATGAAAAGCTTTCCCCACCAGAAGGAAAAAACATTTTCCCAAAAGACCTGTCATGTTAAAGCAGTAGTCAATAGCTGCATGCAATCAGTAAACAAATTCAGCTCTGTGAAAAAAAGAACTACATCAACGTTTAGTGGTTGCAATTTAGATTATTCTAGCGTGTAATACTTTAATTGTATAAAACAAAGCTGGTGTCACAAACACAAAAGAACTTCTTGCAAAGCAAGCACCACAAGTAATTTTTATGCTGCCACTGAAGGCTGACAAGTGATGAGCACTTTGTTCAAATTTATACACTTATGCATCTAAGGCAACAGGTGGCTGGTAAAAAGAAACACTAAAAAAGGATTTTTAACCCTTTAAAAGGTATGTTTTTATAACATGATTTATTCAATCTTCTACTTCCACTAGAGAAAAATGCTAAACAGTCAAGTGATAGATTTAGAATATAAGGCAAAATTGCTTCAAATGAAACCAATACCATATCTGTCACAATTCAATGCTGAAATAAAAAAAAGAATTAATGGAAATGGAATTCATAATATGCATAATAAAGGAAAAATGGGCAAGAGCATTTGTGTGCACATGCATAAATATATATGTGTGAAAAAGGGAGCAGACACAAGAAATTAGACCATAGGCAATTTAACTATAGTCAGGAAATGTTAACATGCCTTGAACGTTTTACCAATAACAACTTGAAACACACCTCTTTAAAATAAATTATTTTAATTTTGGCTTGTCAATATATCAAAAAGAAATTGTTGGTTTTTAAACTAATTAGAGTCCAGCAACCTTAAAAGACTCTTACCTGCATTACCATAGATAAAAATCAGTCATTTTCCTTCTTAGTGCACACTTTCCACTTTTTAATTCAATTTATTTAGATCAAATAAGGATAATTTGCCTGTTTCTAATCTCACTGAAAATTAGCTCACAGAAAGACTAGACTACCTAATGTGCAGCCAAATATTTCCTTAATGGAATTTCACCATGACATGTTGTTGTTGTTTTTAATAATAAGGAAAACAGAATTGTCTAGTAGTTGGTATATAAAGCCAGACTTTGACAATATGGGTGACTTGCAGACATTGACAAGTGATCATTTGGAGATATTTCCAGGCTTCTGTTATTTGTATCTCAATCTCATTTGTCCGGGATTATCAACACCACAGAGGACTGCTATACTAATTATATAGAAGGCAAATAAGATTCTTGTAAAAAAAAAAAAATAGCATTGCGTAGTTTTGCTGAATTCCGTGAAGAAATTTAAAGATAAAAGGCTGAGAAAATACATCCTTGAAATTGACACTGATGACTCTGAATAGAGAATGATTCCCCACCACAAAGAAAAGGAACACTCAGGCAGACAAAAATATCTATGCAGTCTCTAGCTTCCCAGTTTGGTAATCTAGGATTTCTAAAACCAGCTAAAAATGTCACCAACCAAAAATGGTGCATGTGACACACTTGTATGTCTGTTTACATTATTTGTCAGAAACTTCCATCCAATCTAGGGCAGAGCCAAAACAACACTCCCCCCCCCCCCGGCATATTAACTCAATTAATAACTACTGAAAACTAATTGCCTATACAGCATCTCATTTACAAAGCTAACTGATCCCCTATCTGCATTCTCTCCCATTAACAAACACACTATGCACAAGCAAATACACAAATATATTCCCCTTTCTCCTTCCAGCAGAAACAGGAGGGGGAAAAAAAGACAGAAACCAGATTTGACATAGGGTAGCAACAGGAAATAGCTGAACTGGGAAGGAAAATTAACAGAAATGGGGGAGAAACCACTATATATCTAGGTCTAAGGATCTTTTAAAAAAAAAATTCCCTTAGGCCCTCTTTCCACTTTTCAAAATGTAACTCATACAAATACACACAAATACTCCTAAAAATGTAACTCATACAAACAAAAGTTCTTTCTGGGTCCCTTTTGTATGAGTTACATTTATTAATATTTACCCTATTAAAACTGGTGGCTTCTCACAATTGTTTGACGGAAATTTAATACTGTATTATTGTTTAACCTCGGCTGGCAAATAATTTTGATTTAGTGCATCCCTGAGTGAGTCTTGGGGGAACCCAGGGGTTCTAAAACCATACTTTAAGAAACATTGGTCTAGATCAGGGGTAGGCAACCTTGGCTCTTTTATGACTCATGGACTTCAACTCCCAGAATTCCTGAGCCAGCCATGCTGAGGGGAAAGGGAGAGGTTTCTAAGCTGAGCCATGCTGGCTCAGGAATTCTGGGAGTTGAAGTCCATGAGTCATAAAAGAGCCAAGGTTGCCTACCCCTGGTCTAGATGAAGAGGGAGGGAGGGAGGGAGGGAGGGAGGAAGGAAGGAAGGAAGGAGGCAAGCATTGGTTCAGGCATTGCAAAAAAAAAGTTAAAATTCACTGAGCAAGCAGCCCCTCAGATATTAGCAACAAGCTTTCTATGCAGAGAGCAAATATTCATGCCTTCAGGTTTTCAACATTATATTTTATTCCCAGCAAATATATGATTACTTTCCCTGCCCCAAGAGAAAATATATTATCTTATTATTGAGAAAATGTGGGCAAGTGCAACGTGCAGCCTTTTAATCGTTTTAGAAACATCATCCCATAAACATAGCTTGAAAGAGTCCGTGCTAACTGTCAATTTCTTTTTTGACATGAACTGTCAGTTATAATAATATCAACTATTTTGGATACAGTTTGTATTTTCATTTCCAGTGAGAAAAAATAAATGAATAAATCCATCAGACATATTAAGAAATTTTGAAATATGCATTACATTCATCTCAAATATCAGTCCATGCATTTATGCATATATGTGAGAATGCATGCACATGCATGCCTACATGGGCAAGATTTTGATTTATTCCAATTCACTCTGCCCATTACAATACTCCACCAAATGTTCTAGGCCAGGGGTAGGCAACCTTGGCTCTTTTATGACTCATGGACTTCAACTCTCAGAATTCCTGAGAAGTCCACGAGTCATAAAAGAGCCAAGGTTGCCTATCTCTCTTCTAGGCCTTTCCTTGGGACTACTTCAGTCTCCGAGTCGATCTTTCAGGCTAAGAATTTTCAGTTTATTAGTACTTCATTAAATATAATCTATACAAAGACATCTCTAGATATCTGTACTGATTTACTATTCTAGTTTCCCTGTTGCCAAATGTTAATATTAAAATTTTTATTAGAGTCTTACAAAATTCATGTATTTGATAATATTATAATCCAAAAGACAAAACCTTAGGGGCAGGATCTTTATTGTTTGGCAGCAGTGTTCTCAGACTTTCTTTCCCTTTTTATAACATTGTGATAGTCTTGGGAAAATTCCATATTTGCTACAAATCACATATATATACAGAATGAGTGAGAAAATAAAAATGTCCCAAGAGATAATTGGGATTAAAATCATACAGTCACCTAAAAATAACTAGAAATATTCCCATGGAATATTTAGTCACAACTAAAACATTAACAATAATAAAAGGAAATCCAATTTCCCAAACAAGAAGAAATTACAGCAATCCAATCTTCCCACCTCCAGTCGTTGATGGAACCACCAAGTTTTGACCAGCTTCCTAAAAGCCAGAAGGGCCAATCACACTTCAGGATGAGTGCTACTCTAGGAAGGAAGGGAGGGCAGTGACCAGTGGTGGAATTCAGCCGGTTTGCACCAGTTCGGCAGAACCGGTAGCTAATTTTTTGTTGCCCAGGCCCAGAATGGACTTCCCGAAGCAGCATCCACACAGAGAACCGGTTGTTCACATATTTGAATCTTACCACTGGCAGCGACAGAAAAGATGTGATTACACCTAAAGATTACAGTTCTCTAATTGAGACGACACAGACCTTATTAGGCAGGCAAAGGTTACACAAAGAAGACAGTCCTGCAGAAGATATACAGGCCCTGAACCATGCAAGGCTTTAAATATGACAATCAGCACCTTGAATTGCACCTGTTAGCCAAATGGCAGCCAGTATAGCTTTTAAAGTTAAGATAAGATATGGGTTCTGGGTACAACCATCACTAACCAAGCCAAATTCTGGAGCAGTTGTAGCTTCTAGAATATTCTTCATGGCCAGCCCTCTGTAGAGTACAATGCAATAGTCCAATCAATAAGTGACTTGGGCACAGTGGTGTGCTGCTAAATGTTTAAGAACCAGTTTTGCTAATGTCACAACACCTGCTGAACACCCGATTCTCAGGATAGATATCAAGGCTTACCTCTGTTGTCAACCAGTTCACAAAATTCCAGAAAATTTATCAATCAGCTCTTGCAAACTGGTTCAGACCATCACTGCCTAGACATGAATAACAGAGAACAAGGGCTGCTGTTCCAAAAAAAAGAAGTTGCAATTGATGCACTAGATGGAGCTGAGCCAAAATCAAAGCCCATTACAAATTTTCTGTTGACAAATATTAGCTGAAAAAATGAATTTCAGACCTTGTGTAATCACTAATACAGTGTCCTTCAACCTGCAGACAGTTTTATCTATATAGTAAGAGCTGACTGGCTTGATAGAACATAACCAATCAATATAGTATTTTTGCATCTCTCCTAATTAAGAATTAGCACCTGTTCAATTCCAAGAACAGGTGGTCCTTGACTTACAACCATTCATTAGCTACTGCTAAGCTTGTAAGCCGCCCTGAGTCTTCGGAGAAGGGCGGGATATAAATGGAATTAAAATAAATAAATAAATAAATAAATTTAGTGACTGTTCAAAGTTACAAAGGCACAGAAAAATGTGATCTCGTGATCAGTTTCACACTTATGACTGTTGCAGCATCCCCACAGTCATGTGATTGAAATTTGGGCACTTGGCAGCTGGCATGTATTTATGTAGCTGCACTGTCCTGGGATCATGTGATCACCATTGGTAATCTTCCCAGCCAACTTCCAACAACTAAAGTCAATGGGGGTAGCCAGATTCGCTTAATGACCACATGACTGACTTAACAACTGCCATGATTCACTTAACAGCTGTGGCAAAAAGAGATCGTAAAATGGAGCAAAAAAATCACTTAACAACTATGTTGCTTAGTAATGGAAATTCTGGGCTCAGTTGCGTCATAAATTAAGGACTACTTGCAATGGAATTACCTTTCTAAAGTATGGGTCCCACAAGGCTGGAAACCAGGAGACTATGACTTCTAGTTCCATCTTAGGCATGAAAAATGGCTGAGGGACTCTGAACCAGTCACTCTCTCTCAGCCCAACTCACTTCACAGGGTTGTTATTGTGGAAAAACAGAGGAAGGAAGTATCAGGTGTGTTCACTGCCTTGATTTCCATGGATGCTGTTCATTTAAAATCAACAGTAAAGGTTCTGCACTGGCTCCCCATCTCAACTTGCTGAGATTTCTAAGTTGCAGAATTTGCTTTATGTAATATCCCTTTAAAATTAAAATTTGGAAAATTACTGTATTTCCTGTGAGATATTTTAAGTAGAAAGGTTTTCTGTATTAAAACTGTTTTCAGTTATTAATAAGCTAACCTACCTTTAAAACTGAAAGTTTTCTTACTGAAGTAAAAAAACTCAATGTACATATACAAACTATTTTTTAAAATAATAATATAGTACTCATCTTCAATATCTATCAGAACAGAAAGCTTGTAACCATAATTACTAAAACTAAAGGTAAAAGCAAAGATAACAAAACACACATTAATGATGTCAACAAATAGATAAATTACAAAAAAAGATATTGTTTAAAAAAATGTGGGGGATCCTATTATGGTCACTTCAGTTTTTCCAAGATCAGTTCTTTTCTGTCAATGCACAACTACTAGGGACCAAATCTTAATTACAAGAAAGTAAAAGATTTTTTTTTCCAAAGTTGTCATTAGATTCATATGATCATGCACAGAAAGCACAATCAAACCATCTACTGATTTTGTCCAAATGCATCCAACTGCTATGGTTTAGCTATCTACTCTGACTTCCACTTTAAGAATGTTAAATTTGAAAATTAAATTTTAAAAAAAATCATTCATGGAATAGTAATTCTTCCTAGGAAAACATATTTTACTCCTTTAGTATTTTGGTGCAGCTTATTTAGAAATATTGATCTAACTTTTGAAATAGTGACAGAAATTGTCCTTTTGCTCTGTTGACAACTCCCATATTTCTAGCCAACTGTGTCAGATTCCTAAGTTCTGTTAAATCCATAAATTGTTAAAACCATAGACCCTTCCGATACAGATGTTTTCTGATTTTTCTATTTTATAAGTACAAAGGTAGCAATAGCAATAGCATTTAGGTTTCTATACTACCCCATAGCACTTTACAGCATTCTCTGGGTGGTTACCATGTCAGCATTCTTTGAAACAATTTGGGTTCTAATTTTACTGATTTCAGAAAGACAGAAGGCTGAATCAACCCTGAGCACTGTCTGGATTGAACTCCAGGCTGTGGTCAGAGTTAGCCTGCAATACTGCGCTTTTACCACTGCACCACTATGGCTCCTGGTACTCAATGCTCAATATTTCTTAATTTAAATGCCATTCTAGAATACAATATTGCATAGATTTTCCCTCTCCCCCTCCCCCTCCCCCTCCCCCTCTCAGACACACACACACACACAAAACACACACAGAGAAGATATTTCAAGCTCTGGTCACCATTTCTATCTTCAAAATATTCCACAACATTGCCATTACTCATACCTTACTTTTTATTTTCCAACCCTAAAGCTGTCTGTCAGATTTTATTTTCCTGGGCTCCAAGATCACTGCAGATGGGGACTGTAGCCAAGAAATTAAAAGACGCTTGCTCCTTGGGAGGAAAGCCATGGCAAATGTAGACAGCACACTAAAAAGCAGAGACATCACCCTGTCAACAAAAGTGCGTATAGTCAAGGCTATGGTCTTCCCAGTTGCAATGTATGGCAGTGAAAGCTGGACCATAAGAAAGGCTGAGCGCCAAAGAATTGAAGCCTTTGAACTATGGCGCTGGAGAAGACTCCTGCGAGTCCCTTGGACTGCAAGGCGATCAAACCGGTCAGTCCTAGAGGAGATCAACCCTGATGGCTCTTTAGAAGGCCAGATCCTGAAGCTGAAACTCAAATACTTTGGCCACCTAATGAGAAGGAAGGACTCACTGGAGAAGAGCCTAATGCTGGGAAAGATTGAGGGCAATAGAAGAAGGGGACAACAGAGAATGAGGTGGCTCCAGAAGATGGTAGAGGACAGGAAGGCCTGGAGGAACATTGTCCATAGGGTCGCGATGGGTCGGACACGACTTCGCAACTAACAACAACAACAAAGCTGTCTGTCAAAATAGTTTGCTATCACAGTCCTATAGCAGGCTTCCAACTGACTATGTTTCTAACAGAAAGAAGAATGGGAAAATGGGAAAGGAGGGAAAAAAACCAGTCCACAGTCATCTCCTATCTCACAGAATGGCTCTATGACCAATCCTGAATCAATGGTGGAGTGGCAGAGATGACAATTCAGATAGGACAAATAGATAGGAGGAGAAAGGAAAAAATTCTTTATCATTCTCACAATTGTTGTTGCCTTCACTGGGCCAGAACTTTTTCATTCCTCTTCTAAGATATTTCAGAATCTCTCAACTCTGACAGCTGAGAAAATATAACAAGCACATTTGCTGTATGGCTCACGCTCTGGTAATTTAAACCCTTTGAAAACATGCTATGCCAGCCATGTGCCTATCACAGAACAGTAAGAGTTTTTCCAATGTTAAAACAGATGTTCCAATGTTAAAACCTACCTGGTTATAACCTCTTACAATTCACTGAAAGAGAAAAAAACGTGAAACCCCAATAGTTCTAATATTTAATAGTGCTCTATTTTTCATTTTGCAATGAAAGATCTTTTGTAGGTAAAAAAGCTTTTACATTGCCTGTTATGTATCCTGCATTAAAACATCCAGCTTTCTTGTGACTGCAAATATTTGGGATACCGTATATACTTGAGTATAAGCCGAATTTTTCAGCCCACTTTTTGGGCTGAAAAATTCCACTTCGGCTTATACTCCAGTCAACAAAAAAACTTACCGAGGACTTGTGCGCGGCCAAGGCTTTGGTGCTTCCGGGATCGCGCGCACCTCTCCCAAGCCACCGCCGTCCGGAGACCTGCCGAAGTTTGGGGAGGTTTGGGGAGGTGCGCGCGCACCTCCCCAAACCTCCCCAAATGTCGGCAGGTCTCCGGACCTCCGCGCCCTGCCTGCCTGCTTCTTTCCGCAGCGGAAAGAAGCAGACCTCCGCGCCCTGCCTGCCTGCTTCTTTCTGCTGCAGAAAGAAGCAGGCAGGCAGGGCGCGGAGGTCTGCTTCTTTCCGCAGCGGAAAGAAGCAGGCAGGCAGGGCGCGGAGGTCTGCTTCTTTCCGCTGCGGAAAGAAGCAGGCAGGCAGGGCGCGGAGGTCTGCTTCTTTCCGCAGCGGAAAGAAGCAGGCAGGCAGGGCGCGGAGGTCTGCTTCTTTCCGCAGCGGAAAGAAGCAGGCAGGCAGGGCGCGGAGGTCTGCTTCTTTCCGCAGCGGAAAGAAGCAGGCAGGCAGGGCGCGGAGGTCTGCTTCTTTCCGCAGCGGAAAGAAGCAGGCAGGCAGGGTGCGGAGGTCCGGAGACCTGCCGACGTTTGGGGAGGTTTGGGGAGGTGCCCAAACCTCCCCAAACGTCGGCAGGTCTCCGGACCTCCGCGCCCTGCCTGCCTGAGCGAAAAGAAGCAGGCAGGCAGGGCGCGGAGTTCCAGAGACCTGCCGATGTTTGGGGAGGTTTGGGGAGGTGCGCGCGATCCTGGAAGCACCGAAGCCTCGGCCGCGCACAAGTCCTCGGTAAGCTCCGGGCGGTCACTTGCTTCGCATCTCCTGAGGGAAGGGGGGGCGACTGGAGCGGGCGTGTTTCCTCGCCTGCTGGGCGCCGCGATTTGCCCGGGGAACGCGCGGGCCCCGAATGGCAGCGTGGAGCGAGGAAGCGGACAGCCAGGGCTTCCCCGAGAGCCGCGGCCACACAGGGTATTCCTGTGTATTCAGGCTTGCAAAATGGCGGATCGAGCCTCTGCTGGCGGCAGAGGCTTGCAGAACGGCGGATCGGCTTATACTCGAGTCAATAACTTTTTCCAGTTTTTGGGGGTGAAATTGGGAGTCTCGGCTTATACTCGAGTCGGCTTATACTCAAGTATATACGGTATATTATCCTAATTCAGGGATCCTTGAAAAGTTTTGATCAATTCCCCCTTTTCCTGATCTCAAATAACAACATGACTTTCCACAAAACTGTCTTAGCAACAGTAGTTCCAAAACTGGATCCTTGTCTCACAAACAGGCAGGTACAAGTTACAAACTATTGTACTTGCATATTACCTCAGGAGATGCCCAAATTAACCTCTTGGCACACTCTTCTTCCTCAAATCCGATAGCGATAGTAACTTTTATGCCATGCCCAAAGAAAGTAATTCCTCGGCATGGGGCAAGCAAGAGGTATGAAATATTTGGCAGTACCCAAATCATCTTTAAATTCAAGTTCTACTGTTATTTGTATCCTGCTAACCTTCAGCTGCTACTCCACATCATGTATCCTTTGAAAAAGTAAGTGGCTGGCTTTTTCATATCCCAGGATAAGAAGGAACCCAGCTGAAAGACCATAAGACGCCAGCTTGGATTCTATAGCACACCACCAGCTTGAAACTCCTACATGCTGGTATATCTTAAATTCATCTCTAAGCAAATGTTGACATCTAAACTCCAAATTTCTGGAGTGAGTTCAAATGCAATAAAGGTGTCAAAGCCTAAGTACAGCTGCACAAAGGAAAACTGCACATGCTGTGGGAACAAGAGGTGCCTCTGGCTTTGTTCACTCAAATGCTGGTGCAATGAAGTGTAGAGACACAAGCATCATCACATATCTCTCCCTCCTGTCAAGCAGTTTCCAGCAATATCTATCAGCAGGGATGATTTCTACTTTTTTTTTCTAAGATCACAAGAATGCAACATGGGAAGAGAAGTGAATTTGCCAAGAGGCAGGTGGGAGATATGGCAATTACAATAGCCAGGTCTTATTAAATGGCTTCTGAAAACTGCAACGTGTACTGTATTGCAAGTTTTAAAAAATAAAATTATCTCAATGGGCTTAAGTAAGATTGGGGACCGCAATCATAAAAAATATATATTACATATTTGCTAATATTGCATGGACCCAAAACACGAGCTATTTTGAATGTTGTTTTTTTTTACAAAAGCAGTGGAGGTAGTCCTTAACTTATGACCGGTCGCTTAGAGACTGTTCAAAGTTATAGCAGACCCCGAAAAATAGACTTAGCACCCAGATTTGAAGTTCTGACATTCCCCCCCCACACCTTGCAGGCATGACCACATTTTGGGCTAGCACACGTTTACAGCTAATTGTAGTGTTCTGCGGACACGTGACTGCAATTTTCATTGTTTTTAAGAAACTGGCATTTACTTCCCACGTCTGCCAATAACCATCCAATAGCAAACAATCTGTTCACTTAATGACGGTGGCATTTGCTTAACGACCACAAAAAATGTCACAAAATTGGGCCTGTTCATGTGATGACTCACTTTACCACCATCACAATTTCCAACCGAAACTGCAGACTCAATTATGGTTGAGGACTGCCCCTAATAGGCTCACCATTCAAATGCATTCATACTATAGTAATGTCCAGGGGAAAAAAATTAATGATTGAATAAGATACAGAATGACAGCTGACCTGAGTTTTCTATATGCTATTATGCTAAATTAAAATTTGTACCAAAAATCATTCTGAGTAAATCAAATGCCTTCTGGGGAAAAATGCAGGTAAATTCCTTAAAAGATGAGCCAATCCATAATATAGGTATTTTTCATGTTTCAAAGGGGGGGGGACAGGCATTGTCCCTTTCGGGGGGTCTGCAAAAATAAATATTTTAGAAGTACTCAAATTTCTAATATAGTAAATATAAATTGATATAATTCACACAAACCAAAGCCTTTTGGGGTCCTCAATCATTTTTAGGAATGTGCAAATAGTCCTCCACTTACAATCACAATTAAGCCCAAAATTTCCATTGCTAAGTGAGGCACTTGCTAAGTGAATTTTGCTCCATTTTACGACCTTCCTTGCCACAGTTGTTAAGTGAATCACAGCAGTTGTTAAACAACTTACACGACTGTTAAGTGAATCTGGCTTCCCCATTGACTTTGCTTTTCAGAAAGTCTCAAAAGGTGATCCCATAACTCCAGGGACATTGCAGCAATCATAAATACATGCCAGCTGCCAAGCCTCCTAATTTTGATCATGTGACCACAGAGGGTGTTGCAATGGTTGTCATATTTATGTAATGTATATCGGAGGTGGTGACCCTTTGAGAGCTGAATGCAATGAAATTTCATTTTAATATATGCCGATAAGTGTACATTCAAAATGACAATAAAATTATTATTCTATTCCATTCCATTCCATTCCATCTTATCCTATCCTATTCTCAGTGAAGACAATTAACTAGTGGAACAGCTTGCCATCAGAGGTTGTGGGTGCTTCATCACTAGAGGTTGGCTGGACAATCACTTGTCTGAAATGGTGTAGGGCAGGGGTAGGCAACCGTGGCTTTTTTATGACTCGTGGACTTCAACTCCCAGAATTCCTGAGCCAGCCAGCTCAGGAATTCTGGGAGTTGAAGTCCATGAGTCATAAAAAAGCCACGGTTGCCTACCCCTGGTCTAGGGTCTCCTGCTTGAGCAGAGGGTTGGACTAGAACACAGGTCTGCAACCCGCGGCTCCGGAGCCGCATGCGGCTCTTTCAGCCGTCTCCTCCCAGTCCTCTGCCATGTGCAGTCCAAAAAAAAAAGTGGGACTAAAAAAGTTCAACCAATCAATTCAAATATGCAGGGTAGGTGCATATCTCGCCTTGGCTCCACTCTTCAGTCAAACCCTGTTCTGCACATGCACGCATGTACACGCATGCGCACACATTTTTTTGCGGCTCCCAGTTTTTCCTTTTGTGAGGGAACCGGTTCCGAGTGGCTCTTTCACTGTTTCAGGTTGCTGACCCCTGGACTAGAAGATCACCAAGGTCTTCCAGCTCTATCCCGATTGAATTGTTAAATTATGAATGGGAATAGGGATCTTCTTAACAGGTTTCATCTAAAAACAAGTATTATATAATAAATTACAAAGGGTTTTATCTAGTAATAGATAGGAATAATAAGAATGTACACAATACAGTAATGAAAACCTTAAATTGCTTACGAAGTAGATGAAAGATTCCATCACAAGCACTAATATGCGACAAAAAGGCATTTCCTAGTCCCTGTCCAGCATGGGCTCCTTTCACAAGTCCAGCAATATCCACCACATTCAGAAAGGCTGGAATTTTGCTAAAGGGAAACATTTAAAATATTAGTCATTAACAATACATGGCCATGTAACCATAAACTAGCAATTATCTACGGTATACACAGAAGAATACAAAGTAGTAGTTGGCCATAAAGCTTCCACGGACTTTGCAGCATCAAACTGGTACATGGTACCAACTATCCTCAGTATTTTTTTAAAAAAAACTGAAAATGACAAAATTTCAGAGGATGGCCTACTGCTATCATCATTACGTTTTCTCTCTTACCTGATGAAAAGCATATAAAATATTAATAGATGATCCCAAAAAATTATTTTATTTTTAGCACTAGCGAACTCACATTGATGGTGCTCACTACTTGAAAAAGATACCACCAAGTATCTACAGTGTAAATATGCTGAGCAATAAATTAAGAAGACAGTAAAGGGAAAAAAAACTTATATACCATTTGAAATCATTGTTATAACCGATGTTTCTAAATCAAGTAGTGCGTCTTTCCCACAATGGTTTTTAATATAATTTTTATTGATTTTTTTTAACAAATCAAAAATATACAAGTATTAACAGACAACAATAATAAGAAAGAATAGTGAATAAGACAGAAAATATAAAAAGAAACAGAAAAGATTAGAAAGAAGCAGCTTCCTATCTTTTTGATAGTAGTTATAAATGAACTTTTATTTTATCCTCTCTAATGTTATATCTTACTATCCTCTTTACATAAAGTATGCTTTCTAATCCTCAAACCTATAAATCACAAGTTCATTTTTCTCTTTTTTCAACAAAAAGTCCACAAGGGTTTCCAAGTCACTGATTTATGAAGCTATTGATCAAACAAGTTAATTATACCATCTCTGTTATTTCTGTCATCTTCTTCTCTACTGTAGATATTTCAGAGCCTTTCCACTTTTGTGCGTATAATAGTCTCACAGCAATAATCATATATATATATATATATATATATATATATATATATATATATATATATATATATATATATATATATATATATATTCTCCATAGCTCTTTTCTAACCAGCTATTCATAAAATATGTATCTGAACACAAACATTTCTGGCTTATTTACAAATCCACCAGGCACTATAAAATGACCACGTTGTTCAAATATCGTTATACATTCTAGACAATTTTTCTGGAATCATATACCAAAAGTACAACATTTTATTTGTGCATATAATAGTCTCACAGCAATAATCGTATGTATATATATATATATATATATATATATATATATATATATATATGTGTGTGTGTGTGTGTGTGTGTGTGTGTGTGTGTGTGTAAATTTTTAGATTGCTAACAAAGAATTAAAGGGAGACTGATATGCATTTCAAAAAAAAATTACAAAAATGTGAGCTGTCACTGTTGTGACTACTGCCTGTGGATGGCCTTCGGTTAGGCCAAAACAGGAAATAAAGATTTGTCCCATGTTTGGGGCCTAGCAAGGTAATCTAAATAGATAACAAGCATTTAACACATATCTTCTTTGCTTCTCAGCTAACAAAGTCAGATAGAGCTTGTGGCCTAGAGGTTAAAACAACTGCCTAATGTGCAATCAGCCCAGGTTCGAATCTCAGAAGGGTATGGCTGACTGATGAAAACAAATAAGTTTGAAATGCATATCAGTCTCCCTTTAATTCTTTATTAGCAATCTAAAAATTTACACAAATATGAGCTGTCACTGTTGTGACTACCAAAAGTACAACATTTTATAAAAATAACCTTTCAGGTTATAGCATGAATTTCCCACAACTATAAAGATTGTTATAATTTAGAGGGGAGACAGAAACTGAGCATAAAATTTGTGGTATTACATAGAACAGACATGTCAAACACAAGGCCCGGGGGCTGGATCCGGCCCGTGAAGTGGTTTCATGTGGCCCGCGAAGCCATCCTGGAAACAGCGAGGGAACGGCCCCCACTGCCTTGGCCCTGGCCCAGAGACCCTCCTTCTGCCAGAGACCCTCAGATCTGTCCCACTCCCGCCCAGGCCCCCATAGGCACCCTTGATGCGAACGATGTAGAGCTGGCCACGCCCACCCAGTACGCCATACGCACTCTAGCCACGCCCACCCAGTAGGCCACACCCACCCTGGCCATACCCACCCAGCCCCTTGAGGGCAACCGCAATGCTGATGCGGCCCTCAATGAAATTGAGTTTGACACCCCTGACATAGAATTATAATGGTGCAATATTTGTAAGCCACCCAGAGTCATTTCTGGACAGGATGGAGGGCATATAATTTTTTATAAATGCGT
Organism: Vipera ursinii; assembly: GCF_947247035.1. Lineage (NCBI taxonomy): Eukaryota > Metazoa > Chordata > Lepidosauria > Squamata > Viperidae > Vipera > Vipera ursinii. The sequence continues at coordinate 159,105,614 of NC_139512.1, forward strand.
GTGTATGTTGTGTGAGTGTTTGTGTGTGTGTGTGTGTGTGTGTATATGCATGTGTGTGTGTGTGTGTGTGTGTGCATATATATATACATGTGTGTGTGCATAACCCTTTAATTGAGTAATTGCTTTAAAAATGCAATTATTTGTTTACAATTTCAATAAAGAACAATAATGCATAGGAAAAATAGCACTTTTCAACTGAAGAAAAAGAAAAAAGAAAACCCTCAGGGGTTTTCACACACCCTCAAAAGATAAAATTAGTTTCAAAACTTGCCTTACTTCTTAACAGAACATTTTTCATTCACCGTATCAGTGAGTTTTTACTCACACACAAATTAATATCTATGTATGGGTATAAAAGCTTCTCAAATATATTACTCTTGAAAAATAATCCATGTTTTAAAATATCTTAGATAATAAAGACACCGTTGTTAAAACCTTTAATGTTCCCGATATAAAGTTGCAGAATTTAAACCTATTAACTAGCAATAGTGAGAAATGTAGATTTTAACCAGAAACAAACAACTGATTGATTCTTCACATATTTACCTTGGAGGCTTATGGTACTGGCAGAGAAATTCATATCGATCATCTGGCACAGGCACTCGGCTCTCATTTGGATCAATAGTGCAGAAGGGAAAGTTTTCTGCTGCAGCTTGGCTCTTGGTTAATACATTGAAAAATGTAGATTTCCTTTAAAAAAAAGAGTTGCCATATTTGACACTGGTCACTCGTTAAATGACATATGAAAGATATATCACCACTATGGCTGTGCAATAATTCAAGATTAGTCAGAAAGTGATTTGAAGGATGCTGAGCCTCAAACATACAGTAGTAACTGTCCTGACTCCGTAAACCAATTGTATGATCCCAGGAAGTGACATGGCTGCCTTAAGAGGTAGAGGATGTAGGTAATGTTTATGTTTTCATGTGATCCAAAGCACTTTCATGTCTTCAAAATCCACAGTATTACACAGCACTAATTATTACTGAGTACTGAACACCACAAACATCTTTTGAAAGTGTCAGGATTTTGCATTTCTTTTGCACAGAAATGATGAGAACTTTTAAAAAAAGGATTTCCTTATTTCTACAAAAAACCTTTTCTAATTTGTTTGAACCACTGTAATATATTTCTAGTTTCTGACAGATCTCTTAGCAGCTCCCTGAAAAATTAGCATAAATCTCATTTTCAAGATACATGTTTGAATGCATGCTTCAAATTTCACATTTGGTAGAAGGAATATTTATGACAACATCCAGTCTTCAAACAGCTATGTACAAAACGGTCAGATTTTATTCATCACATCGGAACAGCCATGGCAAATTAGCTCGAACAAATTTTCCGATAGTGACACATCAGATGCCATTCAAAATGCTATAGATGAGCCTAGAAGTTATCTCATGTTCCAATTTTATTTTGCAGCAACTGGCCATCAGTAATATTGACTATGAAGTTGTTGTTGTTTTTCAGAAAACCAGCATTGAGGCTAAAACAATTATTTTTGAAATAAAAAATAATTAGAAAGGTATGCTGAAAGTTCAGATCGTAGTGGTTAAAGTGCTGGGCCAGGATGGGAAAACTGAGACTGCTAAGCTTGTAAGCTGCCCTGAGTCTTCGGAGAAGGGCGGGATATAAATGGAATTAAATAAATAAATAAATAAATAAATAAATAAATAAATAAGTCTGTACAGCTTATAGAGTGACTCAGTCACTTGTCATTCAACTCTATATTCCTCACATGTAGTATACTACATACACTTTGACAAAAAATGGGATACAGATATAAGCAATAAATAAATCATAACAAGGCAGAGTTTCTGAGAATTCTGGGTTAACGCAAATGAATCACTATTCTTATATACCCAATTCAACCACTCCTATTTTGTTCCTCTTACTAGTAAGAACAGCTTAACAAAGCATAGACAATGTGTTATATTATCCAACCCTGGATCTGACATCTCTCTCCAAAACAAGCAGAAACAAAACTACAAATCATAACTTCCAACTTTGTGAAAGAATAAAATAAGAATAGTGTAAGATAAATATTTTTTTATTTATATAGTACAACTTAAAGCAGCATTCATAGTGCTTCCTTGGCCTGAAAGAAGGTGGCTTTCTTTATAGAAAGTAGCGGTCAAAATTGTGGAAATCTTTTGGGAAAAGTGTATTTTTGAGATTTGATGGCTAATAACACCTCTTTTTTGGGGAGTAGTACCATAAAATTATAAGGGATGTGGTGGCTCAGTGGGTTAGGACGCTGAGCTTGTCGATCAGAAGCCAAATAACCAGAAAAAGGAAGCACAACTTGCTTAGGTTGATTTCAGGTAGCTTTCCTTCATCTGATTGTAGCCAATGAGCATGAGTGTTTAGAGAGCCAATCAGGTGCCATCTTGTTTTGGCAATGAGCCAATCAGACCACAGTAGGATTTAGTTATTGATGCCATTTATTGAAGCTGAGAGGAGGACTTTTGTCAGTGTGTTATGCGATCACTATCAAGTTGGTTGGTGTTTTTTTGTTCTTTTATTTAGTGAGCTTGTAAAATGTAATAAAATTAAAGTAATGGTGCAAAGAGTTGACTGGTTGCCCAGAAAGTGATGTAAAATAGTATTATTAAGTGAACAAGGCTACAGTTATAAAGAAATTAGAAGAAAAATTGGTGGAAACTTAACCAAAGGTGGCATTTCTACTGTACACTTTTCCCAAAAGGTTTCCACAATTTTGGCCACTACTGTACTGCTTCACAGTGCTTTACAGCCCTAAGCGGTTTACAGAATCAGCCTATTGTCCCCAACAATCTGGGTCCTCATTTTTCTGACCTCAGAAGGATGGAAGGCTGAGTCAACCTTGAGCCAGTGAGAGTTAAACTGCTGGCAGTTGGCAGAATTAGCCTACAGTACTGCATTCCAAGCATTGTGCAACCACGGTTTATGCTCAAAGTGACCCAGCCACCTTCCTTACTTAAGGAAGAACTTAAGGGAATCTCCCAGTTCATCAGCCCTAGTAAGTAGACCAGGCCAACTCCACATAAAGGCTAAAACTACTTTTATAAAAGTATAAAATCAGAATCTTCCAAGTCTGAATGTGCTGCATTTACTTCTCCTTCTCAAACTTTTTATTTATTAGATTTTTATCCTGCCTTTATTACTTTATAGGTAATTCAAGGCGATAAACCTACGTAGCACTTCTTCCTTCTTTTTTCCCTTCAAAGGCAACCTTGTGAGGTGAGTTGGACACTACACAGATTCGCACAGTCACTCAGCTGGCTTTCACACCTAAGGTGGGACTAAAACTCACACTCTCCTGGTTTCTATTCTACTATTTTAACCAACACAGGTAGTCCTCAACATAAGACTGTAATGAAGCCTGTCCATAACCATTCTATGTTGTAACATTCATGACGTGACCAGTCCAATTTTACAACTTTGGTAGCAGTCCAGTGATTCAATATGGGTGCAGTTTTACAAAAAGCCGGATGTGAATGTCAATTTTTGGCAAAACCATTGTAAAATGTGATTGTGTGACTATGGGACACTGCAAAGAGCATATGGCCATACTGCTGAGCACCAGAAGTTCAGTGATGTGACCCTGGAAGGAGTCTGACCATAAGAACTTTGTATGTGTCCCATAAGTCCCATTTTCTGGTTGGCTGTAACTTCAAACGGTCACTAAGCAACCGGTCATAAGTCAAGGACTACCCATACACCAAACGCACTCTCTATTTCCTTTACTTATGTAATTAGGGAGGTATCTGTCTAAGCCGTTTCTGAATGTTATCTCATTCTGAACTTTAAAAAAAATGATTTGGCATTCTTTGCTAGGT